>NC_057769.1:35698646-35994026 GCF_010389155.1 Erigeron canadensis | reverse complement strand
ATTTTGCTATTATATCAATAGTTTCGTATTTTTGCAAACAACGGAGGATGACAGTAATGCGAGGTTTGTCAGCATTTTGTTCTTGGTCACCATGGTAGCCAATTTCCTTCCTTCTTGGGGCTTATGGGTGACAAAGAACTTCTCATTAACATCATTGCCTTGGTATTCTATTAATCACCATACTTGTTATATATGGATCCTAGCTTTTTCATGGGCGTTGAGGAGTTTTGCTGCAGGTATATTCATATTACCTTGTCTGTTGGTATTTTCGGTAGCTTTGACCGTGCCAGCATCTAGAAGAAACTTACAACTACAGTACAAGGAGTTGTGCAGATTGGCTTCAAATCATGACGAGATAAATTTCTCTTACGAAGAACTCGTTAACTACGTTAAAATGCATTGGATGATGGCAGAAACAGGTACACCCCAAATTGCGATAGCTTGTTCACAGATTTCTTTTACTTAGGAGTTTTATGTTCAGATGTTGCCATCTTTGCCGTCTCATGGTTTATAGATCCATACTTTCTCGCAGAGAATCATCCGATTATGATTGGTCAATCAAGATTATAATAATGTGCAACATGTTGGGGTTTGGTAGGTTGTGTAGCACCAATATCTAGATGTTTTACTGTCATCGGTTATAACAAGCCTTCTACGAATGGAACAAGAACCATCTAAACGTGTTCAAAGTTGAAAACAATGGATAGAAAGACTTGAGCAATGGAAACGCATCCACGTCCGTTCTCATATCCCAGGGCGCCATTGCAAAAAGGTTTTCCATCTGGTCAAAAACATGATTTTGAACATTGTATTGCACTTCAGATAGTGGCTGCAGTTATATGTAAAATGATTTGCCTTCTTCCTAGATGTTTCCTGATCTTATTCTTTATTGTTGGTATCTCTGCAAATTATTATTGAAAAGGTTTAAATGGGGGTCAAAATATGACTACATAAGTGAAGAAGAGGTGGAAAAATATGCCAAGTATGTTATGCTAGCTGAAGAGAGGCGAACCTTTCAGAGAGAATATTGACAAATATGCTTCGATCTATAACTAAACATTAAAGTATCTGCAGAGAAGGAGCCGAAAAATCTTATGAAGCTAATTCTAGATATATCTACTGGATTCAATGGAGTAATAAAGTTCGACAATGATGAAGTCCCTCCTCTATATCCTGAAGAAACCCAGAATTGTTGGAGCCTAGTAGCGGTAACGTTAATGACTATTGCAATTGCACTTCCAAACATTTCAAATAGCCATGTCAAAGAATTACTTGCTAGTATGCGGGAAGGACTCCAAATCGTAAGAATTGTTGAAGAAACCCTCAATGAAAATGCTGACTTGGTAGGTTCGAGAAAAGCAGCTAGACGTTTGTGGACAGACATTGAGCTATACAACAAGTGACTACATATTGATCTTCAAAATAAGTTTAGCAAGTCAAAATCAACAAAGAAGATTCTTCAATGGTTGGGTAATGAAGCAGTCAAAAATGTGATAGAGTTTAAGAGCTGCAAAAACAGAAGTTTGAACCGCTCTGTTCATAATTTTATTGCTTCCAGTTCCATGTATAGAATTAGTCAAACCATACTACTCCACTGCAGTAAGCAAGAAATTGGCCAAATGATGCGGAACTTTTTGAGTGGATATCAACAATAATTGCAGATCTATTCTGTGCTTGCTTTACCAACTTACCACGTGTCATAAAAATGAAGTGTCATCACGATGCAATAGAGAAAAGGAGGGACAGTATCCAGATTGCTGCTCAGCTTCTTGGTAAATCCAAAAAGATTCTAGAGATCCTCGAAGATCGCCAACTTCCAATTTAGATTTAGACTCGATGGCCTATATCAATAAGTGGCTAGCTTTGCCAAATAGTCAAATACCTAACCGTTGTACTTCTTCAACCAGAGTTCAGCTTACTTCTTCAAGATCTAGTGAATTGCACATGGTAACTGTCGTGTAATATGTATGGATGTATTTTTATTGTCTATCGTGGATGTTGTTTTCTTTAGGTTGTCTAGCTTCATGTCTTGAACTTTAACGGGTTCCAATGTTCGTTAGCTATATAAAAAAAAATCAACAAATGCAACCGTATAGCAGAAGTAAAAAGGTCCAAATAACTTATATAAACACCGCGCTCTAATGACAACAATGACGAATCTTCAACTCCTAGCAGTTCTTCATGCTAAACTGCAAGCTGAATCAGAACAAGTGGAAACTGGGTGATTTATGGAATGCCCAGATTCCCTGGTGATTTATGCAGGGGTCATCATAGTTTCTTAGGAAAATTGTAGGTTTTCTTTAGGAATATAGAAGCTGCGTCATCATTTCTATAGCACAAACACGTAAGAGTCACTGACCTGAAGTTGAAGGCAAAGAAAGTCGGGATTAGGCAGACGACCCATAAATCTCTGCTAGAGTCAAACACCTGAATCCCTCAATAATAGTCTCGGTTTCAGTTCTAAAAGTGGGAGAACATTCTTGCTGGAGTTGAAAATTTATTTATCTTTTACATCTTGGCAACCCGTCGCCATTAGCCCAGAATGTATAGATCCTTAAGGGACATAAGGTCGTCTTCTATAGTTTGACAGTCTTGACAGGTAAAAGAACGTGATGGGCTACTAGCCAGCAGCTAAAACCGACAAGAACCCTTAAAAAGATGCTTTCATTATTATTTAAGAAACTCAACATGTTCTGTCTACCATCAATTTCTGCAATAAACATCAAGTTCTGTTGTAGGTCCTCAAGGAATGGTTGGATTGTCTTCAACCATGGCCAACAATGAAGATTCCACCGCCACTTCCAAATTGTCTTCAATATATAAATCCATGGTCGCCGATCGGAATGAGGTGGACCGTGGATGAACCCGAACCCAACAAACAAACAACGACTTCCAATATCAACCATAACTCAAACATTCAAGCTGTAAGTATATACATATATATGTAAAAATAATACATATCCACTTTCTAATATGTACTAACCTTTAACAAAAATCAAAACTTTTAAGACCATTAGGTGTATAAAAGAATGACTCGTTGCCACAACCGTAAAGCATCCATTAACAGCCGGGCCACTAGTTCCATATAATGGTGTGGGTTCGTGGTCAAATAGAAAACAGAATTCTACGCTAACAAAAAAACGAACCAAATTGACCAATTTGACTGAACCAAAACTATTTAACCAAAAAATAAATAAACTACCCAACCATTAGGGGCCATGGGCCGAATGAGAATTTATGGGACCAAAAAGAGCCCAAGAAAAGGCCATAGGCTAGCTGCAACAAATTTTAACTTGTCTAACATTTTTTTTTTTAGAAAAAACAATTAATAAATGTTATATCCATAAACATAGCAAAATTATTGTTTTTAAAATACAAATTGCAAAATTATACAATATTAAAATAACATATTATAAAAAAAAAATCAAATGTTCATGTCCCTAAAAACTCAGACCATAAGTAGTCACCCATGTTACTCTTATGTCTAAACCTCCCATACCAATCACATATAAACAATCGATGGTTTGGTGATAGATATTTGGTTAACTCAATATAGTTTGGTCAAGTTCTACAATTATTCA
The DNA here is from genome assembly GCF_010389155.1 of Erigeron canadensis. Classification (NCBI taxonomy): domain Eukaryota; kingdom Viridiplantae; phylum Streptophyta; class Magnoliopsida; order Asterales; family Asteraceae; genus Erigeron; species Erigeron canadensis. The sequence goes on along the minus strand of NC_057769.1, from coordinate 35,990,445 downwards.
AGAACTTAAGAACCGGCCACTTTTTGCTCCAATAGGTCGAAGTTAACATAATCAATCAAACATCTACAGTTTACATAATTTTTTTCTTATTTGATGGACCACATGAATAGTACATTTGGCAAGTATTTGTTGCAACAATGCGTCAAAATGTTGATATTTTGGTCGTTATTGCTAGGATAGGGTTCAGAAAATTTCATTTCATGCATGTGCCCATTTACTTTGGTCAAGCCTACACCGTTTACTTATATGAAAATTTCTGTTTTATCTTTCAGTTAACCTTCTCAATAAAATGTGGACATGTGATTTCTACTCTAAAACATTTTTTATTACTGTCAACATTTTAGATAACTTTAATAATTAAGAATAGGAAAAGTTAATGTATAAAAACAAGTATATCTGTGATAGTACTTCTGACCTTTATGTTAAAATAAGTTAGATGGCATAATTAGTTTTGTGTTTTCAGTAGAACACTTATGTAACATTTGATTTAAATCTAAATATTTTTGCTATTATCATCAGGTAGTTGGATATTAATCAGGACACCTCGACCAGTTTTCATGTGGCTATTATTCATCTAGAAAATAAATTAATTTCCAAGAATTTCATTTCATGAAATATGCGTTTACTCTTTAAGTCAAGCTTAGTTCAATAATTCTATGCGTCTAAATTCAAGCGAGTACAGATATAAGCCAACCTTGTTCATTCCTGCTTTCTGCAACTTGTAATCAAACACATATTTAATGTCATGATGCGTTTACTCTTTAAGTCAAGCTTAGTTCAATAATGTGCTATATGCGTCGTCTTAATATAAGTCAACTTTATTCGATCATTCCTGCTTTCAGCAACTTGTAATCAAACAAATATTTTTGCAACACTTTAATATATTCATAGAATTCTGATTATTTACCTGCAAGCATCACGATGGAACCCATGGATGTCATGCCGTGGGTCGGGCTGTATATTTGTGCAGCATCTTTATTCTGTACTCTTGCAATGGCAGCAGACGTATTTAACGGCTTTAGAATAGGGAAACTATGGTTTCCATGCAGATTTTTCACAGTCAATGCGGTTTCTGTCACAGTGATTGCCATAGCAATGAAGCTACCAGTAGACCTAAGTGCAAACACGGAGGATGACAGTCATGCGAGGTTTGTCAGCATTTTGTTCTTGGTCACCATGGTAGCCAATTTTCTTCCTTCCTTGGGGCTTATGGGGGACAAAGAACTTCTCATTAACATCATAGCCTTGGGTATTCTATTAATCACCATACTTGTAAATGAATGGATCCTAGCTTTGTCTTTGTATACTCGTGACTTTGTAGCTGGTTTACCTGGTATACTCATGTTACCTTGTCTGTTGGCATTTCCGGTAGCTTTGACAGTTCCAGCAAACAGAAGAAACTTTGAACTACAATACAAGGAGTTGCGCGGTTTGGCTTCAAGTCACGAGGAGATTAATTTTTCTTACCAGGAGCTTGTTATTTATGTTAAAATGTATTGGATGATGGCAGAGACGGGTAACCCCCAATTTGCGATAGCTTGTTCGCAGATTTCTTCTACTTTGGGGTTTTATGTTTAGCCACCACCACAGGTGCCATCTCTCTGTTTTCTTATGTACGATATATAGATGGATCATCTGATTATAAGTGGTCAATTAAGATTATTTATTCTATGCAATTAGTTGGAGTTTTGGTAGGTGGTTTAGCACCAATTTTTAGATGTTTCACGATCATCAGTTATTTCAAGCCCTCTAAGAAATGGAGCAAGAACCATCTAAACGTGTTTAAAGTTGAGAAACATTGGATAGAAAGACTTGAGCAGTGGAAGCGCATATATGTCCGTTCACATATTCCAGGTCGTCATTGCAAAAAGGTTTTCCATATGGTCAAAAACATGATTTTGAACATTTGTATTGCACTTCAAATGGTGGTTGCAGTCATATGTAAAACAGTGTGCCTTGTTCCTAGATGTTTCCTGATCTTATTTTCTTGTTGTTGGTACTTCTGTAAATCTTTAATGAAAAGGTTTAAATGGGGATCAAAAGCATCCAGGGACTATGTACCTAAAGAAGAGGTTGAAAAATATAGTAAGTATGTTCTGCTAGCTGAAGAAGCGGCGGAGCTTTCAGAGAGAATATTGACAAATATACTTGAATCTATAAGTAAACTTATTAAAGTATCTACAGAGACAGAGCCAAGAAATCTTATGAAGCTTCTGGATTATTCCATAGGATTTAATGGAATAGTAGAGTTCGATGATGATGAAGTCCCACCTCTATATCCTGATGAAACCCAGAATTGTTGGAGCCTAGTAGCGGTAACGTTAACGACTATCGCAATTGCACTTCCTGGCATTTCAAATAGCCATGTCAAAGAATTACTTGCTAGTATGCGAGAAGGACTCCAAATCGTAAGAATATTGAAGAAACCCTCAATGAAAATGCTGACTTGGTAGATGCGAGAAAAGCAGCTAGACGTTTGTGGACAGAAGTTGAGTTATACAACAAGTGGCTACATATTGATCTTCAAAAGAAGTTTAGCAAGTCAAAATCAACAAAACAGATTCTTCAATGGTTGGGTGATGAAGCAGTCAAAAATGTGATAGAGTTTAAGAGCTTCAAAAACGGAAGTTTGAACCACTCTGTTCATAATTTTATTGCTTCCACTTCCATGTATAGAATTAGTCAAACCATACTACTCCACTGCAGGAAGCAAGAAAATTGGCCAAATGATGCGGAACTTTTTGAGTGGATATCAACAATAATTGCAGATCTATTCTGTGCTTGCTTTACCAACTTACCACGTGTCATAAAAATAAAGTGTCATCACGATGCAATAGAGAAAAGGAGGGACAGTATCCAGATTGCTGCTCAGCTTCTTGGTAAATCCAAAAAGATTCTAGAGATCCTCGAAGATCGCCAACTTCCAAATTTAGATTTAGACTCGATGGCCTATATCAATAAGTGGCGTGCTTTGCCAAATAGTCAGACAATTAGACGTTGTACTTCTTCAACCAAAGTCCAACTTACTTCTTCGAGTGAATTGCTCATGGTAACTGTCGTGTAATATGTATGGATGTATTTTTGTTGTCCTGTAACCGTTGTACTTCTTCAACCAGGTTGTCTAGCTTCATGTCACTAAGTTTCTTATTGGATGGACGACATGAATAGTATATTTGACAAGTATTCGTGCCCGCAAGAATGCGTCAAAATGTGGATATTTAGTCGTTATTAATGCTAGGAAAGGGTCCAGAAATTTCATTTCATGCATGTGCGCATTGACTTTTGGTCAAGTTTACTTGTATGTAATTTCTGTTTTATAGCTCATTTAGCCTTCTCAATAAAATGTGGACATGTTATTTCTACAATTAAACATTTTTATATTACTGTGAACAACTTAGATAACTTTAATAATTAAAAAAAAGGAAAAGTTAATGTTCAAGAACAAGTATATATTTATTATGGTACTTCTGAATTTTATGTTAAATTAAGTTTATATGGCATAAGTTGTGTATATTCAGAAAACTTATGTAACATTTAAATCTAAATATTTTTGCTAATATCATCAGATAGTTGGATATTAAGGCCGGTGCTTATAAGGATGGAGTACCCTCAGCTTCTTGACTGCCACGTCAGCATTACATCACTCAGGACTTCCCTTAAGACTCTCACTGTCTATAAGACAAGCTTCTTCGAACTTCTTCCTCACATCATCAATTAATTTATTTTTCCTATTACCTAAACATAAAATTAAAAACTAGTTTTTGAATATTAAAAACATATTAGGATTAACAAATTATAAAGAATACAAAAATAAAAACAATAAATTAATTTTAGGGGCTAAATTGATAACTTTTAAAACTCAAAAAGTTAATTCATAAACATATTATATTATAAGGGTAGAAATGAAAATTCATTATTATATATATAATATATATATATAGATATACATATATGTACCTGTCCCTTTTGTCTTCCTCAGCAACTTCACCAGCAAATCTCACACACACACAAACTAGAACAAGATACAAGACATACACATATATATATTATGAATATATCTACCATGTTTATATATGTATTAAAGCAAAAAAAGAAGAAAAAGAAAAATACAAGTAAACACCGATGGCCCCACACGCAAGCGTCTTCCAACTTCTTGTGGGAGAATATTTGGCTGGACGCAAGCTTGAGGACACTAGCTGTCAATAACGTCCAACTTCTCCACGTCAAAGGACGCACCCTTTGAGACGCCTATAAGCACAGGCCTAATTAATCAGGACACCTGGACCTGTTTTCATGTGGCTATTATTCATCTAGAAAATAATCTTCCAAGAATTTCATTTCATGATATATGCGTTTACTTTAAAGTCAAGATTAGTTCAATAATTTGCGTCTAAATATAAGTCAAACTTATTCATTCCTGCTTTCTGCAACTTGTAATCAAACAAATATGTTTGCAACACTTTAATATTCATAGGATTCTGATTATTTACCTGCAAGCATCATGATTGAACCCATGGATTTCATGCCGTGGGTGGGGCTGTATATTTGTGCAGCATCCTTAGTCTGTACTCTTGCAATGGCAGCGGATGCTTTCCGTGGCTTTAGAATAGGGAAACTATGGTTTCCATGTAGGTTTTTCACAGTCAATGCAGTTTCCGTCACATTGATTGCCATATCAATGAAGCTGCCAGTTGATCTAAGTGCAAACACGGAGGATGACATCTTTGCAAGGGATGTCAGCATTTGTTTCTTGGTCACCATGGTAGCTAATTTCCTTCCTTCTTTAGGGCTTATGGGTGACAAAGAACTTCTCATTAACATCATAGCCTTGGGGATTCTATTAATCACCGTACTCGTTAATATATGGGTGGTGGCTGGTTTAGTTAGTGTAAACGTGTTACCTTGTCTGTTGGCATTTTCGGTAGCTTTGACCGTTCCAGCATCTAGAAGAAACTTAGAACTACAATACAAGGAGTTGCGCAGATTGACTTCAAATCATGATGAGATAAATTTCTCTTACGAAGAGCTTGTTAACTACGTTAAAATGCATTGGATGATGGCAGAAACAGGTGACCCCCAATTTGCGATAGCTTGTTCACAGATTTCTTTTACTTTAGGGGTTCTATGTTTAGATGTTGCCATCTATGTCATCTCATGGTTTATAAATCCATACTTTCCTCGCGAAGAATCATCCGATTATGATTGGTCAATCAAGATTATTATGTATGTGCAATTTGTTGGGGTCTTACTAGGCTGTTTAGCACCGATATCTAGATGTTTTCTGTTACCAGTTATGTCAAGCCTTCTAAGAAATGGAGCAAGAACCATCTAAATGTGTTCAAAGTTGAAAAGCAATGGATAGAAAGACTTCAGCAATGGAAACGCATCCACGTCCGTTCTCATATTCCAGGGCGCCATTGCAAAAAGGTTTTCCATCTGGTCAAAAACATGATTTTGAACATTTGTATTGCACTACAGATCGTGGCTGCAGTACTATGCAAAATGATTTGCCTTGTTCCTAGATGTTTCCTGATCTTATTCTTTTATTGTTGGTATCTCTGCAAATTATTATTGAAAAGGTTTAAATGGGGGTCAAAAAATGACTACGTAAGTAAAGAAGAGGTGGAAAAATATGCCAAGTATGTTATGCTAGCTGAAGAAGAGGCGAACCTTTCAGAGAGAATATTGACAAATATGCTTCAATCTATAACTAAAGTTGTTAAAGTAGCTGCAGAGAAGGAGCCGAGAAATCTTATGAAGCTACTTCTAGATAAATCTACAGGATTCAATGGAGTAATAAAGTTCGACAATGATGAAGTCCCTCCTCTATATCCTGAAGAAGTCCAGAATTGTTGGAGCCTAGTAGCGGTAACGTTAATGACTATTGCAATTGCACTTCCTAACATTTCAAATAGACATGTCAAAGAATTACTTGCTAGTATGCGAGAAGGACTCCAAATCGTAAAAATTGTTGAAGAAACCTTCAATGAAAATGCTGACTTGGTAGGTGCGAGAAAAGCAGCTAGACGTTTGTGGACAGAAGTTGAGTTATACAACAAGTGGCTACATATTGATCTTCGAAAGAAGTTTAGCAAGTCAAAATCAACAAAACAGATTCTTCAATGGTTGGGTGATGAAGCAGTCAAAAATGTGATAGAGTTTAAGAGCTGCAAAAAAGGAAGTCTGAATCGCTCTGTTCATAATTTTATTGCTTCCAGTTCCATGTATAGATTTAGTCAAACCATACTTCTCCACTGCAATACGCAAGAAAATTGGCCAAATGATGGGGAACTTTTTGAGTGGATATCAACAATAATTGCAGATCTATTCTGTGCTTGCTTTACCAACTTACCACGTGTCATAAAAATGAAGTGTTATCACGATGCAATAGAGAAAAGGAGGGACAGTATTCAGATTGCTGCTCAGCTTCTTGGTAAATCCAAAAAGATTCTTGAGATCCTCGAAGATCGCCAACTTCCACATTTAGATTTAGACTCGATGGCCTATATCAATAAGTGGCGAGCTTTGCCAAATAGTCAAACACCTAACCGTTGTACTTCTTCAACCAGAGTTCAGCTTATTTCTTCGAGTTCTAGTGAATTGCTCATTGTAACTGTCGTGTAATAAGTATGGATGTATTTTTGTTGTCTATCATGGATGCTGTTTTCTTTAGGTTGTCTAGCTACATGTCATTGTATTTCTATATGATTTGATAGTCCGATGTAACTTTTAGTTTTTGGCTACTTTTTCCAATGTTACTCGTCCTTTTTATCCATTCAGGTTGAAGACTTGCAGTTTATATTTTTCTTTTTATTTTTTATAATAGGTGGATTATAAGACATGAAAGACATATCTTTTTGTTTTTAAGAACGACACGCATGTCTAGAATGAAACTCATGACTTTCGAGAAACATTAATCTAACCTGCACATATAAAAAGTGAGACTCAAACCCAGATGAATCCTCTCAAAGGCAAATACCTAACCAATGAAATAAAATATCTATTTTGATCTTCAAGTGATGTAGGGAGAAATTAAAGATGGATAATTGGACATGTTAATTCAAAGAATACCTTGTAACAACTCTTTCAACTATCGTTGATTCATAAAATAATACCGATAATCAGGGGAAATTCACACACACTATCTAACACGCACACTCGTGTATAGGGAGGAAAATATGAAATTTCGTATATCAAAAAACTCAAAACTGATTTTACAAAACACCTAGCACCCTATTTATATTAATCCTAGCACAACTAAAATAGGAAATAAATCAATACATTAAAAAGATAACTTAATAAAACTATAAAAATAAAAGATCACGCTCTGCATCATTCTCTCTCTTCGAAAAAACTCGCCCTCGAGTTTGACTCGAAACCTCCACGATCAAACGGAAGCATACCATTAACTACATCAATCTCACACTTTTCACCTCGATAAAACTTTTCTTGAACACCAAGAACAAGATTCAAAAACTGCAGAAATTTTAGAAACTCATAACTCCTTGTACAAAACTCCAATCGAAAATCCCAACGATCAGACTATGCTTCAATGAGTCATGAACAACATACCCAAAAATCAGAGCGATCCAACGGTGAATGAATTTGTGCCACCTATTTTTCTGCAACTGCGCAGATCTAGACGAACAGAAACGAATTTTTGGGTAGTTTTCAAGTTAGGATGTAATCTTCTTCTTTGATCTTTTTGTAAAGCTTGGATCTGGTTTTAATGGTGAGAAAACGAGGAAGAAGATAAAGTGATTAACAGTGACATATGTTCCTGATTCTATTATTCATAACTTAAGTCTAGGCCCCTATATTTCTTATTTGTTATAACAAAAAAGCCCATATAGTTCTTACTTATTATATATCAACACTCATGGTTTCTTTCGTTTCAATTTAGGTCCCTTACAATTTTCCTGTTGGTCAACTAGTTATAATTCATTACTAAAATCAAGCATATATTATCTTTTGAATTTTTAATTATTAAAAATGTAAAAACAATATCTTTTATAACCACTACTAAATAATTTAACAAGAAGGAGGTTTATTTGCTCACAAGAGATCTTAAAAACGGTTTGATTGATAATATTTGATTACCTTTGCTTTAGAAGATGTATGAATTTTGAAAGATTTATGATTATCTTTGGAAGATGTATGAATTTTGAAGTTTACATCAACATATGAATATATTTTGGGGTTTGTGGTACATTATCTATAATATATATTTATTTATTTTTATGTATTTATTTCCGTACCCATTTCTCGTTCCCGTACAACATAGGTGTGTACTAATTTATACAACGTTATCCATATAGAAACGATTAAACATAGCAAAAATTATTGTTTTTAGAAAATAAAAATAGCAAAATCATAATATAGTATCAAAATAACTACATATCATAAATATATATATATATAGTAAAAAGATAAAATGAGAACCAACTATTTGTCGAAAACTGTGAGAACCAATTATCATTAATTATTTATAAGGACAATTTTGTACTTTACTAATAACTGTTCAAAATAATAAAAACATTATATCAAAACTAATCCTATATATTTCTCTCACGGTTACAACTAACAATACACTTTCATTCTAAACCATTTAAAAAGGTTAGATTATTATGTATTTAAATTTTAAATGTTTTTCAAATTTTTGTACGGTAAGATAAAAATGAGGGTCTTTCACTTTTCTTTTCTTAAAATTTTATGACTTTAAGATAATGTAATTCTATATTATTTTTAATCACCGAGCAACTCATATAATACTTTTACAATCAATAATTTGATGTTGGTTTTTCTAAATATATATCGATATGCAATGGTATTATGTGTTTGTCATCCATGTGATCATTCAAGTACTAGTAGTATTATTAGTAATGATAATACATTTGTATTCGTATTTTGTACATATTAACTAGTCAACAATCTAAGACGATATTGAAGTTACTATTTGTTATTATTTGTGGTAGAATAGTTTTTTGTTATTACACATATGAACAAGTTAAGATATGTGTACCAATTAAAAAGTTTATGATTTTAAAAATTATTATACATGTGTACCAGTTAAAAAGTTTATAAGTTTATTAAAACATATGTACCAATTAAAACATGTGTACCAGTTAAAAATTTTATAGTTAAATTGATTAGACACTTTGTGTACAAGTTAAAACATGTGTATCAGTTAAAAATTTTATAGGTAAAAATATCCGAACACATGTGAATATGGTTATTGTGGAACACATATGTTAGGATAAAAAAAAGTTATAACTTTTACGATTTGTATGTTCACAAGTTAAATGTAACAAAATAATCTTATATTATAAAAAACATGTGTACCGGTTAAAACATTTATAATTTTAAAAATTATTATACATGTATACAAGTTTATAATATTATTAAAATATATGTATCAATAAAAACATATGTACCAGTTGAAAATTTTATGGGTAAAATTATTAGACACTTTTGAATATTATATTATATTATTAGAACCGGTGAACTAAATTGAATATATAAAGAAAAAGTTAATTTGTTGTGTGGATCTTACTTACTAACAAAATACAGTAATGAAAAGAAAGTTAATTTGTATAGTCAAATAGTTAAATGTACTTGGACATGTTTTCAAATATTATGGAGCGCTATTTGTGGAGTCAAATACGAGTATTTAGTTTGTGGCTTTGTTCCCGTTTTGCCCTTGCACGTATTCATGGGTTTATATCAAATAAAATTTAACAAAATTGCTTCTATTATTTCTCACCGTTGATTAATAAGATCAAAGGTTAATATTGGTTCTCGCAGTTCTCGATATTTATAAGGTTCTCGCAATAACCTAACTCTATATATATATATATATATGTAAGAGTTATTCTAAAGTGACAAATATTGTACAAACTAATTTTTACATGGAAATGATTTGATTGGTGGAAGTTGAGTTTATAAAAATTTATTTATAAAAATTTTGTGAATCTAAAATTACTCAAAAATAAATCAATTGTTCATGCCCCTAAAAAATCGGAACATGAGTCGTCACCCATGAGTTGTCACCCATAAAAAACCGCCCATACCAATAATGTATGACCAATCGATGATGGTAGGGTGATTGAAATTTGGTTAACTTGATAGTTTGGTCTAGTTCTAATTATGCAAGAACCGGAAACTTTTCGCTCTGATCTATTCGATGTTAACAAAATCAATCAAACATCTACATTTTTACATAAAATTTTTTCTTATTGGATGGACGACATGAATAATATATTTGACTACTATTCGGTTTAGAATGAGTCAAAATGTTGATATTTAGTCGTTATTGCTAGGAAATGGTCCAGAAATTTCATTTCATGCATGTGCCCATTTACTTTTAGTCAACCTTACACTTGGTCAAGTTTACTTACATGTTAATCTCTGTTTTATCTTTCATTTAGCCTTCTCAATAAAATGTGGACTTGTTATTCCTACAATTAAACATTTTTATGTTTACTGTGAACAACTTAGATAACTTTAATAATTAAGAAAAGGAAAAGTTAATGTATAAAAACAAGTATATTTGTTATAGTACTACTGACCTTTATGTTAAAATAAGTTAGATGACATAAGATTTGTGTTTTCAGAACACTTATCTACGGAGTAACATTTAATTTAAATCTAAATACTTTTGGTATTATGATCATTGATCAGAAAGTGGGATATTACTCAGGACACCTGGACCTCTTTTTATGTGGCTATTATTCATCAGAAATTCAGAATTTCATTTCATGATGCGTTTACTTTTAGTTTTAGGTCAACTACGTATATCATTTTCCCAAGCAGTGTTGACCCACAAACATATACTCGTACAAAAGTATACTAGTATCAAATTAACAAATATCTTTGCAAGTTTTTAATATTCATAAAATTTTGTAATTTATATTTATCTAAAATAACTATAATACTTTTTCTTTCGTTTCAAATCTCAACCATTCATTTTTTTTCTCTCTCCGCCATATATAAATCATTTTATCTTAAAAACCATATATCGAAAAATTATACAAATTATATGGGTGTTCTTAAAATTTCATGCTCCTTCATTAGAGAGGTCATTCGATATACTTTCGACAAATTCTTAAATCCGAGGGCAGCCCGTACAGCTAAGGGCGGAATCCGTCATGTAGATCACCCCATCACCACCACCGCCATCACCTCCATCACTGTCGCAACGCGCGGGTACATTTCTCTCGTTTATCAGAAATTAGATTTCCAATAATTTCGTTTCATGATATATGCGTTTACTTTTAGGTCCACTACGTATATCATTTTCCCAAGCAGTGATGACCCACAAACAAACATATACTAATGTATATCAAACAATAATATCTTTGCAACATTTTAATACTCATAGAATTCTGTATTTGATCTGCAAGCATCGATCATGTGGCATGCCAAGGATGCCATGCCATGGGTGGGCATGTATATCTGTGCAGCATCTTTACTCTGTACTCTTGCAATGGCAGCAGATGTTTTCCACGGCTTTAGACAAGGGAAACTATGGTTTCCATGCAGGTTTTTCACTCTCAATGCAGCTTCTGTCACAGTGATTGCCATAGCAATGAAGCTACTAGTAGATCTAGGTGCAATCACAAATGATGACGTCAAAGCAAGACTAGGCAGCATTTTGTTCTTGGTCACCATGGTAGCCAATTTTCTCCCGTCTTTAGGGCTTATGGGGGACAAAGAACTTCTCATTAACATCATAGCCTTGGGTATTCTGTTAATCACCATAATTGTTAATGAATGGATCCTAACTGTTTCATGGGTGGAGAGTGCTTTTACTGGTATGCTCATGCTGCCTTGTTTATTGGCATTTTCGGTAGCCTTGACAGTCCCGGCATCTAGAAGAAACTTACAACTACAGTACAAGGAGTTGCGCAGATCAGGTTCTAATCAGGAGGGGATGAGTTTCTCTTACGGGGAGCTTATTAATTATGTTAAGATGTATTGGGTGATGGCGGAAACAGGTAACCCCCAATTTGTGATAGCTTGTTCGCAGATTTCTTCTACTTTTGGAGTTTTATGTTTAGCCACTGCCATCTTGTTTTTATATACATATATCTGGTGTATATATAAAATCTCTTCATATCCTAGTGCACAATCAGAGTATACGTGGTCAATTGAGCTTATTTTTTATGTACAATTAAGTGGGGTTTTAGTAGGTTGTATAGCGCCAGTTTCTAGATGTTTAACCGTCATCAGTTATTTCAAGTCTTCTAAGAAATGGAGCATGAACCATATAAACGTGTTCAAAGTTGAGAAACAATGGATAGAAAGACTTCAGAAATGGAAGCGCATTCATGTTCGTTCACATATTCCAAGCCGCCATAGCAAAAAGGTTTTCCATATGGTAAAAAACATGATTTTGAACATTTGTATTGCATTTCAAATAGTGGCTGCAGTTTTATGTAAAACGATGTGTCTTGTTCCTAGATGCTTTTTGATCTTCTTCTTTTACTGTTGGTATTTTGGTAAATCATTATCGAAAAGGTTTAAATGGGGGCCAAGAAAATCCAATGGCTATGTATCTGAAGAAGAGGCGGAAAAATACAATAAGTATGTTCTACTAGCTGAAGAAGAGGCGGAGCTTTCAGGGAAAATATTGACAAATATGCTTAGATCTGTAGATAAACTTATTAAAGTATCTGCAGAGAAAGAGCCGGCAAATCTTATGAGGCTTCTAGATTATTCTAAAGGATTCAGTGGAGTAGTAGAGTTTGACAGTGATGAAGTCCCACCTGTATATCATGAAGAAACTCAAAATTGTTGGAGCCTAGTAGCAGTAACACTGACGACTATTGCAATTGCGCTTCCTAACATTTTAAATAGCCATGTCAAAGAATTACTTGCTAGTATGCGGGAAGGACTCCAAATCATAAGAAATATTGAAGAAACCCTCAATGATAATGCCGACTTGGTAGAGGCCAGGAAAGTAGCTAGACTTTTGTGGACAGAAGTTGAAGTATACAACAAGTGGCTACAAATTGACCTTCAAAAGAAGTTTAGCAAGTCAAAATCAACAAAGAAGATTCTTCAATGGTTGGGTGATGAAGCAGTCAAAAATGTGATAGAGTTCAAGAGCTGCAAAAAAGGAAGTCTAAATCGCTCGGTTCATAATTTTATTGCTTCTAGTTCAATGTATAGAATTAGTCGAACCATACTACTCCACTGCAATAAGCAAGAAAATTGGCCAAATGATGGTGATCTTTTTGAGTGGATATCAACAGTAATTGCAGATGTGCTATGTGCTTGTTTTACCAACTTACCACGTGTCATAAAAATGAAGTGTCATCATGAGGCAATAGAGAAAAGGGGGGAGAACATTTGGATTGCTGCTGAGCTTCTTGGTAAATCCAAAAAGATTCTAGAGATCCTTGAAGAACGCCAACTTCCATATTTAGATTTAGACTCGATGGCCTATATCAATAAGTGGCGAGCTTTGCCAAATAGTCAGACACTTAGCCGTTGTACTTCTTCAACCAGAGTTCAGCTTACTTCTTCAAGATCTAATGAATTGCTCATGGTAACTGTCCTATAATAAGTAGATGTATTTTTGTTGTCCAGTGACTGTTGTACTTCAACCAGGTTGTGTAGCTTCATGTCTTTATGTTTCTATATGATTTGATAGTCCAATGTCACTTTTAGTTTCTCGCTAGTTTTTCCAATGTCACCCGTCCTTCCTTTCTAGTCCATTCTATTGAAACATGCAGCTTATAAGTTTCTTTTTTTATTTTTTACAATAGGTGGATTATAAGGCATGAAAGACATATCTATTTTACTTTTCTAATAACAAGTTTGGATGTAATAAAACCCAGGATTCTCGAAAAATCCCTATTAATCTACCCCTACAAACGTAGAAAGTGAGACTAATGTAGATCAGATTGTAGGACAAGTATTTAGCTGGAAACTCTATCACAAAAAATAACCATATTCATACACACAGGAAGCCAAACTCTTTTTTGACAAACAAAAAAAATCTTAATATATAGCAAATGAAACCGCTGCCGGTAAAGAGTGTAATACTATACATGACAATAAATAGATACCTAACATTAGTTCAGAATCTGGGTTGTGAGCAACTTTCCCAACAGTAGTCTTTTAGCACCAATTACATCCATTGAGAATAGGCTTTCAAAAAAGAAGCAAATTTTCCATCAGAACGAAAACAATCAAGAAATGCAGCCTTGAAGCAGAAGTAAAAAGGTCCAAAGAACTTGTATAAACACCGCGCTCTGATGACAACAATAATGAATCTTCGACTTCGAGCAGTTCTTCATGCTAAACTGCCAGCTGAATCAGAACAAGGGAGGACTGGGTGGGGTTGATTTAACAAAAAGATTCTCGAAGATCAACTGTACAAAAACATAACCTTTCTTGAAGGTAGCCTGCTTACTTTATAGCCAACATTACAAATCCAAACAGAACTACGGTAAGATCTATGGAAATCCCTAGTTCCCTGGTGAACTTATGCGGTAATCATATGGTAAGATTCATGGAAATACCCAGATTCCCTGGAAGTATGCAGGGATCATCATAGTTTCTTAGGCAAATTGTAGGTTTTCTTTAGGAATCTAGAAGCTGTGTCATCATTTCTATAGCACAAAACACGTAAGAGAGTGTTTGGGTCAGATGAGCTCCACTGACCTGAAGTTGCGGGTAATGGAAGTCGGGATTTGGCAGATGACCCGTAAATCTCTAGAGTCAAACGCCTGAATCGCTCAATAATAGTCTCAGTTTCAGTTCGAAAAAGTGGAAGAACATCTCTTGCTGTAGTTGAGAACTTATTTATTACATCCATTGGCAACCCATCACCGTTAGCCCAAAATAGATCCTTAAGGGACTTAAAGTCGTCTTCGATAAGTTGACAATCTTGATGGGTAAAAGAACGTGATGGGCCACCAGCAAGTAAAACCAACAAGAAGCCTTCAAAAGATGCAACATATAGTAAATTTCTTCTTTAGTGCTTTTACTCCTATACTCGCGTCGTTACATTGTCTGTTGGCATTTTCGGTAGCATTGACAGTTCCAGCATCTAGAAGAAATATAGAATTACAGTACAAGGAGTTGCGCGGATTGGCTTCAAATCATGAAGAAATGAATTTCTCTTACGAAGATCTTGTTAATTATGTTAAAATGCATTGGATGATGGCAGAAAAAGGTGACCCCCAATTTGCGATAGCTTGTTCACAGATTTCTTTTTCTTTTGGGGCTATATGTTCAGCTTTTGCCATCGGTGCCATCTCTTCGCTTATATCTCCATACTTTCCTCACGCGGGATCATCCGATTATAAGTGGTCAATCAAGATTATTATTTATGTACAACAAGTTGGGGTTTTTCTAGGCTGTTTAGCACCAATATCTAGATGTTTTTCCGTTACCAGTTATGTCAAGCCTTCTAAGAAATGGAGCAAGAACCATCTAAACGTCTTCAAAGTTGAAAAACAATGGATAGAAAGACTTGAGCAATGGAAACGCATCCACGTCCGTTCTCATATCCCAGGGCGCCATTGCAAAAAGGTTTTCCACCTGGTCAAAAACATGATTTTGAACATTTGTATTGCACTACAGATCGTGGCTGCAGTTATATGTAAAACGTTTTGTCTTGTTCCTAGATGTTTCCTGATCTTATTCTTTTATTGTTGGTATCTCTGCAAATTATTATTGAAAAGGTTTAAATGGGGGTCAAAAAATGACTACGTAAGTGAAGAAGAGGTGGAAAAAGCCAAGTATGTTATGCTAGCTGAAGAAGAGGCGAACCTTTCAGAGAGAATATTGACAAATATGCTTCAATCTATAACTAAGCTTATTAAAGTATCTGCAGAGAAGGAGCCGAAAAATCTTATGAAGCTTCTAGATAAATCTACAGGATTCAATGGAGTAATAAAGTTCGACAATGATGAAGTCCCTCCTCTATATCCTGAAGAAGTCCAGAATTGTTGGAGCCTAGTAGCGGTAACGTTAATGACTATTGCAATCGCACTTCCTAACATTTCAAATAGCCATGTCAAAGAATTACTTGCTAGTATGCGGGAAGGACTCCAAATTGTAAGAAATATTGAAGAAACCCTCAATGAAAATGCTGACTTCGTAGGTGCGAGAAAAGCAGCTAGACGTTTGTGGAAAGACGTTGAGTTATACAACAAGTGGCTACATATTGATCTTCAACAGAAGTTTAGCAAGTCAAAATCAACAAAGAAGATTCTTCAATGGTTGGGTGATGAAGCAGTCAAAAATGTGATAGATTTCAAGAGCTGCAAAAAAGGAAGTTTGAATCGCTCGGTTCATAATTTTATTGCTTCTAGTTCCATGTATAGAATTAGTCAAACCATACTACTTCACTGCAATAAGCAAGATAATTGGCCAAATGATGGAGAACTTTTTGAGTGGATGTCAACAATGATTGCAGATGTGTTATGTGCTTGCTTTACTAACTTACCACGTGTCATAAAAATGAAGTGTCATCACGATGCAACAGAGAAAAGGGGGGACACCATTCAGATTGCTGCGCAGCTTCTTGGTAAATGAAAAAAGATTCTTAAGATCCTAAATGACCGCCAGCTCCCAAATTTAGATGTGGACTCGATGGTCTATATAGATAAGTGGAAAGCTTTGCCAAAGAGTGAGATAACTAACCTTTGTGCATCTTCAACAGGAGTTCATCTAAGTCCTTTTAGTTCCAATGATTCACTTATAGTCTCTGTTGTGAAATAAATGTCTCACAACAAATGTGTTAGTGTGGATGTATTTTTTGTTATTGTCTATCATAGATGTAGTAAGTGTGTAAGCATGGATGTAGTTTTCTAAATGAAAAGCTTAAAGCTACAGCTGAGAATTCATATTTTTCACAACTGCTGCAGCAACTATTTCCTATAAGGAACTCAACATTTTTCAAAACCAATAACTCCGCACCATCCCTGACTGATTTGCCACCTTAGCTGCAATGGAATACCAAGATTCCTTGGTGATTTATGCAGGGGTCATCATAGTTTCTTAGGCAAATTGTAGGTTTCTCAAGGAATTTAGAACCTGCGTCGTCATTTCTATAGCACAAAACACGTAAGATTCACTGACCTGAAGTTGCAAGCAAAGGAAAATAGTGTCACTTTCAGTTCTAAATGTGGGAGAACATCTCTTGCTGGAGTTGAAAAATTATCTAGTTATTACATCCATTGGCAACCCGTCACCATTAGCCCAGAATGTATAGATCCTTAAGGGACTTAAAGTCGTCTTCTATAGCTTGACAGTCTTGACGGGTAAAAGAACGGTGATGGGCCACTGGCCAGCAGCTAAAACCGACAAGAACCCTTCAAAAGATGCTTTCATTATTATTTCAAAAACTCAACGTGTTCAGTCTACCATCAAACTCTGCAATAAACATCAGGTTCTGTTGTAGGTCTTGAAGGAAGGGTTGGATTTTCTTCAACCATGGCTAACAATGAAGATTCCACCGCCGTTTCCAAATTGTCTTCAATATAGAAATCCCCAGTCGTTTATCGGAACGAGGTGGACCATGGATGAACCCGAACCCAACAAACAACCAACCACGTCTGATATCAACCATAACTTAAACATTCAAGCTGTAAGTATATACATATATATGTAAAAATAACACATACCCGGCCACTTTCCAATATTTACTAACTTTTTACAAAAATTAAAATTATTTAAGACCATTAGGTTTGAATGACTCGTTGCCACAACCACGAAGCATCCATTAGCAGCCGGGCCACTAGTCCCACTAAATGGTGTGGGTTTGTGGTCAAATAGAGAACGAATTCTACACTAACAAAAAACGAACCAAATCGACTAATTTGACCAAACCAAAGTTATTTAACTAAACAAAAGTAAAGTATCCAATCATTAGGGGCCGTGGACCGAATGAGAGTTAATGGCCCAATAGGAGCCCAAGAAAAGGCCATAGGCTAGTGTGTACTAATTTATGCAACATTTATTTTAAAACAACAATAGATGTTATATCCATATATAAACATAGCAGAATTATTATTTTAAAAAATAAAAATAGCAAAATCATAATATAATATCAAAATAACTGCATATTATTAAAAAAAAAAAAAAAATTTCAAATGTTCATGCCTCTAATAAAAAACCGGAACATAGGTTGTCATCATATTACTCTTGTGTCTAAACCGCCCATACAACTCACGTATAACCAATCGATGGTTGGGTGATAGAAATTTGGTTAACTCGATATAGTTTGGTCAAGTTCTACAATTATGCAAGAACCGGCCACTTTTTGTTCTAATAGGGTCAATGTTAACATAATCAATTAAACATCTACACTTTACATAATTTTTTTCTTATTGGATGGACAACATGAATAGTATATTTGACTAATATTCGTTTTGTAAGAATGCGTCCAAATGTTGGCATTTAGTCGTTATTGCTAGGAAAGGGTCCACAAATTTCATTTCTATGTATGTGCCCATTTACTTTTGGTCAAGCTTACACTTGGTCAAGTTTACTAATTATATGTAATTTCTGTTTTATCGTTTATTTAGCATTCTCAATAAAATGTGGATATGCTTTTTTCTACAATTAGTCATATTTATATTACTGTGAACAACTTAGATAACTTTAATAATTAAGAAACGGGAAAAGTTAGTGAATGTATACAAACAAGTATATTAATTTGTTATATTACTTCCGACTTTTATGTTAAAATAAGTTAGATAACATCTAATATCATTCGATAGTTGTATATTAATTAATAAGGACACCCCGACCTGTTTCCATGTGGCTATTATTTATCAGAAAATGAATTTCCAAGAATTTCATTTCATGATGTGTTTACTTTAATTTAGTAGTAGTAGTTGTTGTTGCTGATGATGATGATGCGTTTACTTTCAGTTCAATATATAATGTGCTATATATGCAATATAAGTCAACCTTATTCATTCCAGCTTTCTTCACCATATAGGTAATGAAACAAATTTGAAATTAGCCATTCCAAAAAAAAGGTAATGAAACAAATAGCTTTGCAACACTTTATAATATTCATAGAATTTTGATTACTTACCAAAGCATCATGATTGAACCCATGGAATTCATGCCATGGGTGGGGCTGTATATTTGTGCAGCATCTTTAGTATGTACACTTGCAATGGCAGCAGATGTTTTTAATGGCTTTAGACTAGGGAAACTGTGGTTTCCATGCCGGTTTTTCACTGTCAATGCGGTTTCAATCACGGTGATTGCCATAGCAATGAAGCTACTAGTAGATCTAAGCGCAAACACAGAGGATGACGATAATGCAAAGGATGCCAGCATATTTTTTTTGGTCACCATGGTAGCCAGTTTTCTTCCTTCTTTGGGGCTTATGGGTGACAAAGAACTTCTCATTAACATCATAGCCTTTGGTATTCTATTAATCACCATACTTGTTAATATATCGGTGGTGGGTGGTTTAATTGGTGTATACGTGTTACCTTGTCTGTTGGCATTCTCGGTAGCTTTGACAGTTCCAGCATCTAGAAGGAACTTAGAACTACAGTACAAGGGGTTACGCAGATTGGCTTCAAATCATGACGAGATAAATTTCTCTTACGAAGAGCTTGCTCATTATGTTAAAATGCATTGGATGATGGCAGAAACAGGTGACCCCCAATTTGCGATAGCTTGTTCACAGATTTCTTTTTCTTTTGTGGCTATATGTTCATATTTTGCCATCAGTGCCGTCATTTCACTTAGATATCCATACTTCCCTGATAGAGATGCATCTGATTATCAGTGGTCAATCAAGATTATTTTTTATGTGCAATATGTTGGGGTTTTACTAGGCTGTGTAGCACCAATATCTAGATGTTTTACTGTTACCAGTTATCTCAAGCCTTCTAAGAAATGGAGCAAGAACCATCTAAACGTGTTCAAAGTTGAAAAACAATGGATAGAAAGACTTGAGCAATGGAAACGCATCCACGTCCGTTCTCATATCCCAGGGCGCCATTGCAAAAAGGTTTTCCACCTGGTCAAAAACATGATTTTGAACATTTGTATTGCACTACAGATCGTGGCTGCAGTTATATGTAAAATGATTTGCCTTCTTCCTAGATGTTTCCTGATCTTATTCTTTTATTGTTGGTATCTCTGCAAATTATTATTGAAAAGGTTTAAATGGGGGTCAAAAAATGACTACATAAGTGAAGAAGAGGTGGAAAAATATGCCAAGTATGTTATGCTAGCCGAAGAAGAGGCGAACCTTTCAGAGAGAATATTGACAAATATGCTTCGATCTATAACTAAACTTATTAAAGTATCTACAGAGAAGGAGCCGAAAAATCTTATGAAGCTAATTCTAGATAAATCTACTGGATTCAATGGAGTAATAAAGTTCGACAATGATGAAGTCCCTCCTCTATATCCTGAAGAAACCCAGAATTGTTGGAGCCTAGTAGCGGTAACGTTAATGACTATTGCAATTGCACTTCCTAACATTTCAAATAGACATGTCAAAGAATTACTTGCTAGTATGCGAGAAGGACTCCAAATCGTAAGAAATATTGAAGAAACCCTCAATGATAATGCTGAATTGGTAGGTGCGAGAAAAGCAGCTAGACATTTGTGGACAGAAGTTGAATTATACAACAAGTGGCTACATATTGATCTTCAAAAGAAGTTTAGCAAGTCAAAGTCAACAAACCAGATTCTTCAATGGTTGGTGATGAAGCAGTCAAAAATGTGATAGAGTTTAAAAGCTGCAAAAACGGAAGTTTGAACCGCTCTGTTCATAATTTTATTGCTTCCAGTTCCATGTATAGAATTAGTCAAACCATACTTCTCCACTGTAATACGCAAGAAAATTGGCCAAATGATGGGGAACTTTTTGAGTGGATATCAACAATAATTGCGGACATATTCTGTGCTTGCTTTACCAACTTACCAAGTGTCATAAAAATGAAGTGTCATCACGATGCAATAGAGAAAAGGAGAGACAGTATTCAGATTGCTGCTCGGCTTCTTGGTAAATCCAAAAAGATTCTTGAGATCCTCGAAGATCGCCAACTTCCAAATTTAGATATAGACTCGATGGCCTATATCAATAAGTGGCGAGCTTTGCCAAATAGTCAAACACCTAACCGTTGTACTTCTTCAACCAGAGTTCAGCTTACTTCTTCAAGATCTAGTGATTTGCTCATGGTAACTGTCGTGTAATATGTATGGATGTTTTTTTGTTGTGTATCGTGGAAGTTTTTTTTTTTTAGGTTGTCTAGCTTCATGTATTGTGTTATATGATTTGATAGTCCAATGTAATTATTTTTAGTTCCTGGCTACTTATTTCCAATGATACTCATCTTTTTTATCCCTTCTGGTCTATTCTGATTAAAGACTTGCAGTTTATATCTTATTTTATAATTATTAAAATAGGTGGAATATAAGGCATGAAAGGCATATCTATCTTGATCTTCAAGTTGATTTGACCTTTAACAGGTTCCAAAGTTCGTTAGCTATATAACAAAACATTACTGATAATATTGTCGTTATGCTTCCTGTTTTCTAGGTCAGGTACTTTGAGATAGGCGCGTTTATCTTTGTTGGACTCTTCATCTTTTTTTGACAATGGCAACAAACTCAGCCATCTTGAATTTAGATTGAGTAAAAGGGTAAATGAGAGAGGTTCCTATTCAGGCTATACCTAGGGAAAGCATTTAAAGCTGAGCCATTGGCTCTAACGTTTGCGACTATGCTGCCCAACGAGTAATTACTGGACCATCTCCTAGATTAGTTTCACCCAACCATCTCCGAGACTATTTCTCTGGCAATCCCAAAGTTTAAACCCAACACTCTTTTGCTTGAGAATTCATATTTTTTATTAATCTGTTGCAGCAAAAATTTCCTATAAGGAACTCAACATTTCTCAAAACCAATAGCTCCGCACCATCCCATATTGATTCGCCACCTTCGTTCCAATTGCCTGCCCTCGGCAAGGTCCGCTACCTCTGGCATATGGTTCCAATTGCTAAATGTTTTGAAACGACCAAATGTAGAATTTTAGCATGATGATTAATGCAAGAACTCAAGCCAATTACATCATAGAGATTTTGATGACCAAACTCATGTTAATGAGCAGAAACTTGGAGTTGGACAAGTATTTGGCTGGAATTTCCAACACAAAAGATAACCGTATTGATTCACAGAAGTAACCAAACTCTTTTGAAAAACTAAAAATCTTAATATATTAGCAAACAAAACCGCTGCCACTGAAGAGTATAATACTACACATGACCATAAATAAATTCCTAACATTAATGTAGAATCTATCGAGAATAGGCTTTCAAAAAAGACGCAACTTTTCCATTAGAATAAAAACAATCAACAAATGCAACCGTATAGCAGAAGTAAAAACGTCCAAAGAGCTTATATAAACACCGCTCTCTAATGACAACAATAACGAATCTTCAACTTCGAGCAGTTCTTCATGCTAAACTGCAAGCTAAATCAGAACAAGTGAAAACTGGGTGATTTATGGAATACCCAGATTCCCTGGTAATTTATGCAGGGGTCATCATAGTTTATCTTAGGCAAATTGTAGGTTTTCTTTAGGAATATAGAAGCTGCGTCATCATTTCTATAGCACAAAACACGTAAGAGTCACTGACCTGAAGTTGCAGGCAAAGGAAGTCGGGATTAGGCAGATGACACATACATCTCTACTAGAGTCAAACACCTGAATCCCTCAATAACATCTCTTGCTGGAGTTGAAAATATAATTATTTATTACATCCATTGGCAACCCGTCGCCATTAGCCCAGAATGCATGTATAGAGCCTAAAGGGACTTAATGTCGTCTTCGCTAGCTTGACAGTCTTAATTGATGGGTAAAAGAACGTGATGGGCCACTGGCCAACAGCTAGAACCGACAAGAACCCTTAAAACGATGCTTTCATTATTATTTCAGAAACTCAATGTGTTCGGTCTACCATCAATTTCTGCAATAAAAATCAAGTTCTGTTGTAGGTCCTCAAGGAATGGTTGGATTGTCTCTTACACAAATGAATATGAATAATGAGTAATTTTCTTATTGAATAGATGAATTGATGATTTACAATGAACAAGAAGATTACAACTTATACTACAATCTGTAGCTTAATTATGGAAACTATTGTTGTAAATATGATGGGTGATAAGAACGAATTGATGGCTGTAATCTTTTATTATGGGAAATGATGTAGAGGTTGATCCCTTGCAATCTTCTTTTTAACACTCTCCCTCAAGTTGAATAGTGGGATTACCAAAATTTAACTTACTTAAACATTTGTTGAACATAGCCGTATATCAGCCAATTGATTATCAGATTTTACAAATGGTATTTTGATGATCCCATCTTCAAGCTTTTCTTTGATGAAATGCCAATCAATCTCTACATGTTCATTGGTTCTATCATGTTGGACCGGATTTTTCGAAATCTGAATTGCAACTTCATTATCACACATGACCTAAGTTGCTTCTTTTGGAGGGAACCCTACTTCAGTTAGAAGTTTTCGTATCCACAGAACTTCGGCTAGTCCTCAAGATATCCCTCTAAACTCAACTTCAGCACTTGACAAGGAAACCACTTTCTGTTTTTTACTTTTCCATGTAACTAAATTACCTCCTACCAGAGAGAAATATCTTGGTGTTGATCTTCTATTCCCTTTATCCCCAGCCCAATCGGCATATGTATACACCTGAATATTCAAGTGTCCATTTAGTCTAAGTAGAACTCCATGGCCAGTGGTCCCTTTGAGATACCTGACAATTCTTAAGATTGCATCCATGTGAGCTACCTATGGTTGGTGCATGAACTAACTTACCACCCCAACTGCATGTGATGTCTGGACAAGTGTGTGACAAATATGTCAAGTTTCCTACCAACCGTTGATACTTGTCTCTATCAGCTAGTTCAGCTTTCTCTTCCATAAACAGTTTCTAATTGACCATCATAGGAGTTCAGCTGGTTTGCAGTCAAGCATTCATATTTCTGCAAGTAGATCCAGAATATATTTTTTCTGACAGATAAAAATCCCATATTATGATCTAAGCACTTCAATTCCAAGAAAGTATTTCAATCTTCCTAAATCCTTCATCTCAAATTCTGTGAATAGTCCTCCTTTTAGCTTCTTAATTTCTTATTCATCATTCCCGGTGATAATCATATCATCAACATAGATTATCAGACATGTCACAAGGTTTCCTCTGTGTTTGAGGAACAGAGTGTGATCTGAATTGCTCTGCTTGAAACCATATTTCTTCATAGCCACAGTGAACCTGCCAAACCAAGCTCTAGGAGACTGCTTTAATCCATACAAAGACTTCTTCAGGCAGCAGACTTCTTCAGGTTTGAAATTCTCCAAGAAACCCGGAGGAGCTTCCATATACACTTCTTCTTTTAATTCTCCATGTAGAAAGGCATTTTTTACATCAAACTAGTAAAGTGGCCAATCTTAATTTGCAGCAATTGAAAAAAGGACTCTTATTGTATCAATCTTTGCTACTGGAGAAAAAGTTTTGGAGTAGTCAATTCCATATGTTTGAATATAACCTTTAGCGACTAGCCGGGCTTTATATCTTTCGACTGTTCCATCTGGTTTGTATTTCACCGTAAGATCCATCTGCGCCCCACGGGTTTTTTTGCTACTGGTAGATTACACTTTTCCCATGTTTCACTTCTCATCAAAGCATCCATCTCAACATCCATAGCATTCTTCCATTCTTTCAACTTTAGAGCTTGCTTGGTATTTGCAAGAATTTCCTTTGAGTATAGACTTGCAATGAATGTCTTTGCTTCTTTAGACAAGTTTCCTACAACCATGTTAGCCATAGAATATTTTGATCCTTTAGATATTTTTTCTGGGGAATATCTCTTTGTAGGGATTCTTCTGGTTGATCTAGCTGGAAGGACATACTTGGCTAGTTCAATTATACTCTCTTCCTGTCTTTGAACATTTTCCTGATCCCCCTGAACATTTTCCTGATCATCTTCATTTGGAGGTTCTGATTCTGTAACATTATTCACAGTTTCAACAAAATCATCATGAGGTTCATTAGGCTGGGAACTACATACCTCAGATACCAGATTGGGTGATATATCTTCTGTGGCACTAATATGGCTTTCACTTGGAGTGGTACTGTAGACAGGACTATCTGCTTCAGTAACTGTAACATCTCCTGTGTTTGTAACACCTCTCAACCAACTCAGTGTGTCACTCTGATCCTCCCCCTCGCCACTATGGTGGGTAGAAATGTAGTATTTGGTTTCTAGGAAATCACAGTTTATTGTGGTGAACATACGATGTGTTTTTGGATTATAACACCTATATCCTTTTTGATTGACTCCGTAACCCACAAAAACACATTTTTCAGCACATGGATCAAGTTTATCACGGTGAGATTTGGGTATATGAAAAAACATACTACATCCAAACACTTTGGGTTGAAGAGTAAGAGTTTGGGGAATTTTGGTGTATTCTTCGAGGGTTTCTAGGGGTGTCTTTAGTTTAAGGATTTTGGTTGGTAGCGGTTAAGAAGGTAGGTGGAAGTGGCTAGAGCTTGTTCAAAACATTTTGGGAACATGAGATTCAATTATAAGTGCTCTAGTCATTTCTAATAGAATACAATTCTTTCGTTATGCAACACTGTTTTGCTCTGGGTATGAGGATAGGTGGTTTGGTGGATTATTTCTTTTGATTGGAAAAATAGTTTCATTTGAGAATTAACATATTATCCACCATTATCTGAGTGGACAATTTGGATACTTTGTTGGAACTGAGTTTGAATCATGGTATAAAACCTTGTAAAAACATCAAATACCTCAACTTTATTTTTTTTTAAAATAAATCCACGTCATCCGTGTACAATTGTTTCGGTTAAAAATTAACTAAGATAATTTCAGAAAGGATTTTAGACAATTAATGAACCGAAGATTTGTAAGTGGGGTTTGGTGTTCAAAGATCTTCAAATAAAAAGGAAAGTTTTCTTATCAAAATAATTAAACTAAGAGTTTGTTCTAAAAACGAGTTCGAAATGATCTTTGAGATCGAAATACTTTGAGTAAATAAAAAAACAGTTGAAGATAATGTAAAATAATGCCAAAGTATAAATCTTAACGAAATACGAATAAAAGTAAAGATCTTGATGAAATGCAAATAAAAGTAAAGACACCAGAATTTTGTTGACGAGGAAAAACCCTTGATCCAGTTAAGTGATCTTAGGTAAAAAACCCCGGGAGGATGCAATCGACCCTCCAGCTATTCTTTTATTATGATATTTGTTTATGAATAAGTGATTACAACAAAATGAAAAACTGAATAAATACAAATTGCTAATCGACTAAGTTGTTTGTTGTTGGTGATTGCCGAGTAGATGTTGTTGTAGTGAGGGTGTTAATGTGCGTGTTCGTCCCCTTGTGCAGATCAATCCTTCCTCCTATTTATAGAGCTAGACGTTGAACCGTATCTCCGAAGTATCCGAGATCTTCCTTGAATAACTCTTCCTCGCTGATTTGACTTGACATGATCGTTGAGAACTATTCTTCTTCAAGTAATTCCGTTGTCAATCCCGATTCTTGTGGATGAAGTGGTAGACTAGCCGTTATAACACGTTCTTAATATAAAACGCGTCTTTGACCTAATTCCTGCAAATAAGATCTAATATACTGGACGTATATTCGTTAGTTCAATCATAGATCTTGAAGAGATCAAGATCCTTACATGTCAGGATAACATAAATTTAACGACTATAATTATCAATACAGGATTAGGGATCTTCTAATTCCATATAGTATTACGAAGTTATTATAAAAGGACTTAAACTGTAAAACGTATTCAAGATCCTGACAGTAAAAATTCTACCCCAAACAACAATCATCAACAAATATTACATAGAATCGAAATTTTTGCGCCCCTAACTGGTGCAAGACCCCACACATCTGAATGGATTAATGAAAAGGGTGTTTTAACTCTGGTATTATTAGGTTTGAAGGGTAGTCTATGTTTTTTTTGTGATTGTTTCTCCACCATTCCGAATATCCGATTATCTAGAAACACTGTTCTTTGGTATGTCTTTTCATGCTGCACTTATCGCATTTGAGGTGAGATTTATCGTTTCTGGTTATGTTAATTTTCTATCACACCGGTAGTTACCTTTTATTTTACCGGCGATAGATTTGATGAGTTTTGGGTATTGTGTTTGTTGATTGAGATTGGTTTGGGTTTGTGATCCAAAACCGCCGGAATTACCTTCCATGGTGGCTTTGAGATTCATTGTGGGTTGTGATCCATAGCTGCCATGTAACATCCCGACTAAGGCGGAAACACGAAGTGCCGCAGAATGACATGGTACAAAAGATTTAAAGATAAAACATCAACATTAAGTTTCAATTATCATTCGAAATCAAAAGACAATAAGTTCAAGATGACGTTTTAGAATCCATTACATAACCATAATCCATAATGAAAAACAAACTGTCCGCATTACAAGTCCACCGAATAAACCTGAAAAGCATGAAGAAAAAGTGTCAACTACAAGAGTTGAGTGAGTTCATAGGTTTATACTAGCAACATATTTATATTCCAACAACATTCAAGGATAATATGCCATAAAACTTTCAAGAGTTCATTCATAATACTCATACCCAAACCGTATGTTCAAAACACAATGTCCAACCATAATTGAATTCAATAACATTCAGCCAAAGGCATAATTTGATGAGTAAATGCTTGAGCCACTACTAAGACCCTTTCATGTCCAAAATAATGATAATAATAACTTGCCCTGAAAAATTATGATGTAAAGGCACATGCTGTCAATCATGTGCAATAATTAATAATTAAGAAGTCGTGTCATGGAGACGACTAAATATAAAGTAGATTAGAGCACCCCATGACCGACACCGTTGAAGGCGGCCACGTAGGCGGCCAAACAACCTGTCGCCGCTGATGTGAGTGAGGGGACGAATCCTAGTTGCGCAACTCTCTAACTACAGGCCTCAATGAGTTAATAGTAGTGTAGCGGGGACTAGACTTTGACAGTACTCACGTTCATCATATAACATAGATCACATTGAACATACAACGTATATTCTTTATCAGAAACATCCTTTCAAAATATCATTTCATAAAAGAAAACAATTTTATTTATCATGTTTTTCACCCCGAAAGTAAAACATATAAAAGAGTTTGAAAGGGGGCTATGACTCACTTGTTTCGAGAGTGATATAGAGCTGTTCAAATGCGTGAAGAGTGCCTAGTGGTGTCGCCCCTTAAGCAAGCCTAAACCATGGTATTCAAATACACACAACGTAAGTGTGTGTTGCATGAACTAGTAAACTAGATCATGAGATGTACGCTAGTAGACTTGCCCATCTTTGGTTGTTGTTTAATTATGGAATTCAAGTGCATTATATTGTTCACATCATTTGGTTGGAAGATGTTTGGTGGCGAAGGTCATTTGTACGATTTTATACGTTTATTGGAAATTCGGTAGTTTGACTTTGTTTTATATATAATTTCCATTGCGTGCCTTGCTTAATAATAATATTCGACATTTGTGTTCTCATAATATGGATGTTGATATATTTTTACTGATTTATTTTTTATTCATTTAATTTAATATTATTTATTAATTATTTATTTATTTTATGAATTTATTAATTAAATAATTCCTTATAATTACTCTTAAATTCTTAAATTAGCTCTAAAGTTCATAGATAGTTATATATGGATTATTTACTGATCTTTAAGCCTTTTTATTTGTAATATTATGATTTATACATTTATTTGTGCATTATTTCTATTTATTTACTAATAATGATTAATTAGTGATTTTTACTTAATAATTTACTTTTAAATGTATAGTTCTTGTTCATTTACTTATAATTATTTTTCCCCAGTAGGTTTTGGTCACTTTTATCATTAGTTATGTATTTTTGATCAGATTCATAATTTATGCAATTTATTAATTAATTTATATACCTTTTAATTACCATTTTAATTCATTAATTCATAGAAATTCTTACAAATCACCACAAAAGCTTTTGTCCAAAAATCCCAGGTCTTTTAGGCAACTTATATCAATAAAAATTTATATCAATTCAACCTCTCTTGTGTCTTTGTAATTTGAGGACTTTTAAGCATAAAAATCGTTTACCGAAATAACGTTTTAAGCCTCATTTCTTAAGCAATTTAGGTACTTCAAAAAGGATTTTTTCTCTTGTTTCATTTTGTCCAGAAATTGCATCATATTTTGATGGTCCAAGTCGTGATAGTGATGGTGGTGTGATATGTGCAAATTTGTGCTTTCGGTTAGTGATTATTTGACCCGAAAAGGTGATTTTTGAGCTTGTTATTGCCATGCATCAAATGACTTGACTTTTATACTTTTGAAACACATTATTTCTAGTAGGTTCATCATATTTTCTTGCTCAAAAGATTATGGTGCATGTGTGTGCTCAAGATGCATTTTTGCAAGCTTTCGGTTTACGATTTCAAGCATATTTTAACAAGTTTTGATTCAAGTTTTATATCCTTGACATTTTGTAAATTTTTCCAGAATATTTAACATCAAGATTATCATATTTTTCGCTTATGAAAAGCCTAGCTTCATCCCATAATCCAACAAAAGATTCAACTTTCTTAAATCTAACAAAGATGCAATTATCTCAACTTTTTAACAATAAATCTTTATCCATCAATAATCCTTCATCATAAAAACATACTTTTATGAAAATTTCCAGAAAAATTCCAGAAAATATGTACCAAAAATTTACATAAACATGTTCATCTTTTCATGCAAAAATGTTATCTTACAACTATCAACATATATCAACACTTTTGATGCTAACTTTTATAGATCTAACTTTCCAACAACAAAAGTCCATATCTTTATAAAATTTCCAGAAAATCAAACTTCAAAATATATAAAAACATGACCATCTTTCAAAGGAAAAACTACTTTAAAAGCTATTTAATCCATAACAACACTTTTGGGTCTTAAACTAGTTAAATCCTTTGATCTTTCTTCATGGATTCAACATGCATGAGCATGGAAAGAAAGATCCTAGCAACTTTGTCCTCATCAAGTGTATATTCAAAAGAAAACATAAGGAAAACATGAACTTTTGATAAAACATTTTTAATAAAAACAAGAACAAGATTAAACTAGTAAAGAGATGAAGATATATACCCTTGAAGAACACTTTTTGTAGATGGATACATGGCAGAAAAATCGTGGCCTATGATGCTCCAAAAACCCACAATCTAAACTTATAATAACCCTTAAATATATCTTGAATTAACCCTTAACAATCTAGCTTAAAACCCTTATTATTAATATATGTTTATATTGATTTTTATTATGTTTTTGCCTTTGTTCCTTGGTTGGTCAAAATGAGAGGAGAAAGAAGAGGGAAGGAAGAGTTTCATTGAGAGAAATTATGTGTGTGAAAAGTGAATGTGTAGTGTATGTAAGAGTTGGGAGTTACTAGGAGAATAATAAATTAAAATTTGAAACAAAAATGTGAGTGTGAGAATGTAGGGGGGGGACGGCCAAAGAAGGGGGAAAATGAAGAGGTTTCTATTTTTTTTTTTATATATAATAATGTGTAAGTACATATATGTGTGAGTATACTAGTGTTTGTATTTGGTTTATAAGTGTCATGTGTACTCTTAGTTGTACATGTATGTTAGTTACTTGTGTCATAGTTGATCTACATATGTATGTATGTCGTGTATATATGTATGTATGTATACATTTTTGTGTTTTTAATTTGTTACATAGCTCATTGGTTGTATTCTTGTATTTATTTTAAGCATACATATATATACTTGTTATTATTTAAACACTTTTATGTACTTTGTTTTTCATGGCATTTTTATGACTAAATATTATTTAGCTGACTTGATGGTACAAATTGTTGGACATTTACAAGTATTTTAAATTTCTAGCTCAACTTGTGAGATTTATATTATTATTTATAAATTGGTTAAATATTTATTAAAATTTTGTTCAATGGCATTTTATTGAATTGAACTTATCACTAACAATAGCTTTAGATTGCTAATTTAGGGGCATAATCTACTAGCTTCAAGTATAACTATGGCTTGCGGGAACATAGACAACCTAACTAACACGTATATAATATTTAAAAAGTAGGGTTGTTACATGCCAGAATTACCTTCCATGGTGGCTCTATGTTTCGTTAATTTGCTGAAAAAGGTTCAATTGGTATATGATGAGACCGATCGTGGCTCTGATACCATCTTAAACAAATGAATATGAATATGAATAATGAGTAATTTTCTTATTGAATAGATGAATTACAATGAATTAGAAGATTACAATTTATACTACAACTTTTAGCTTAATTATGGAAAGTATTGCTGTAAATATGATGGGTGATAAGAACGAATTCATGGCTATAATCTTTTATTATGAGAAATGATATAGAGGCTCATCCCTTGCAATCTTCTTTTTAACATTGTCTTCAACCATGGCCAAGAATGAAGATTCCACCACCGCTTCCAAGTTGTCATCAATATATAAATCCACAGCCGCCGATCGGAACGAGGTGGACCGTGGATGAACCCGAACCCAACAAACAACCAACCACTTCCAATATCAACCATAACTAAAACATTCAAGCTATAAGTATCTACATATATGTAAAAATAACACATACCAAATTTTTTAGACCATTAGGTGTATAAAAGAATGACTTGTTGCCACAACCATGAAGCATCCATTACCAGCCAGGCCACTAGTCTCGTATAATGGTGTGGGTTTGTGGTCAAATAGAAAACAGAATTCTATACTAACAAATAAAATGAACCAAATTGACCAATTTGACTGAACCAAAACTATTTAACCAAAAAGAAAAAAGAAAAGTAACTACCCAATCATTAAGAGCCATGGGCTGAATGAGAATTATTTATGGGTCCAAAAAGAGCCCAGAAAAGGCCATAGGCAAGCCGGCAACAAATTAATTTGTCTAACATTTTTTTTAAGAAAAATTAAAAAATATTATATCCAAAAACATAACAAAAGTTATTGTTTTTAAAAATAAAAATTGCAAAATTATACAATATTAAAATAACATATTATAAACAATCATATGTTCATACCCCTAAAAAGTCGGACCATAAGTTGTCACCCATATTACTCTTATGTCTAAACTGCCCATACCAATCACATATAACCAATCGATGGTTGGGTGATAGATATTTGGTTAACTCAATATAGTTTGGTCAAGTTCCACAATTATGCAAGAACTGAAGAACCGACCACTTTTTGCTCTATTATGGTCGATGTTAACATAATCAATCAAACATCTACACTTTACATAATTTTTTACTTATTGGATGGACGAGAATAGCATATTTGGCAAGTATTCGTTGCAAGAATGCGTCAAAATGTTGATATTTTGATCGTTATTGCTAGGAAAGGGTCCAGAAAATTTCATTTACTTTTGGTCAAGCTTAAACTTTACCAAAGCTTAAACTTGGTAAAGTTTACGTATATGGAATTGTGTTGTATTGTTCATTTAGCCTTCTTGTTAAGTCTGGGATTCGCTGAAGAAGACTTGCTCGCTGACACATGTCGTCAGCAAGTCTTTAGCAAGTCATCAGCAGATGAAGAGACGTCTTCAGCAAGTTGAATACTCCAACATGGTGGTCATGGCGGGAAGAATTCAAATCAAATGAAGACAAAAAGGTCACATGGTGGTTAACTAACTGTAATATGCCTTGAATGGCAAAGATACATGTTGGGACCAAAGCAAGGGTTCTCTCTCTCTTACCCGATTTGGTATAGAAAGGGCACATGATTCAAGTACCATGAACCAATTGGATGTCGACAACCACTATCAAGTCACAATCAAAGCAGGCTGTGTTGCCCCAAGTCTTCTCCTATATAAAGCAACACAGCCACATTGTATCAAGTGTGTTAGTCACCTTGAAAGTGTGTGTCACTTGCAATTGCTTAAGTTTTTAGCGTGTCTAGACTTAGCAATTATCTTTGTTCTTTTGTATTCTTGTAAGTCAAGTGTATAAGATCAACCATGTATTCATCGTTTAATCAATGATACATATGATTATCCTTGCATTGGTGTATTACAATTGAACTTAACATTGTTCTTGTTATTTACTTGCTTGCTTACTTTCTTGTCTAGTTTAATTAAAACATAAGTTGTGCATTCGTGGACCATTAAGTGGTATCAGAGCCACTGTTCCTAAATCATTAGAACAAGATCTGTTTGCCTCCTTGTATTTACATTTAAAACTTCTGTTCTTTAGTTCTTCTTGAAACTTTTTTTTTAAAACAAGAACATGTCTTATGTTCCCAGCCTTGTGAACACACGTGACTTTGGCTACGTGTTGACACCTCCTAAGTTTGAGCCCAAAGATTTTGGGTCTTGGAAGGAGAGGATGCTCCTTCACATCTCTGGTGTGGAACCCTATTTAATGACCATATTAACTGAGGGTCCATACGTACCGATGTATGTCCAAAGGACTCCAGGAGCTACACCTGAAGCTCCTGAGATCGTCACTGACCTGGTTAAACCAGAGGTTCAATGGACAGATGAAGAAAGAATGCTGGTAAATCTTGATGCTAGACTGAAAAACATGATTATAGTTACTCTTCCCACTGAAATCATGAAACTAGTCATCAAGTATCCCTCTTCAAAGGAAGTATGGGATAGACTTGTCAGCACCTATGAAGGATCTGCTGACCTTATCAAAATCAAGAAAATTGATTTGAAAAGAGCTTATGAAAACTTCTTCTCCCTTCCTGATGAAAGTCTTGAGAGCACCTATACTCGCTTTAAAGGGTTGCTCAATGATATGACAAATGTTGGCATTACCCATGATAACTTTGAGGTATGTCATAAATTCATCGATTCTCTTCCTCTTAAGTGGCAGAACTTAAGACAAACTCTTCGTACTATGAAGAAAATCCAAGATTTTGATCTTGAAGAACTTTTTGGCACTCTTCAATTTGAAGAAAGAGCATTGGCTCAAAATATTCGAGCCTCTGCTGATGCCAAAAGACATGCTGGCCCTTCTTCTTCTTCTTCCTCTGTCAGCATCTCTCCTCATCCTATTTCTGACCCTGTTGCTCTTGTTTCTACTGAGCCCATCGATCTCTATGATGGTGCCAGTACCTCTAATCTTCCAGCATCAATTCAAACTCTCATTAATGAGCTGGATGATGAAGAAAAACAAGATATGTTTAATGACTTCATGGGCTTTGCCCTGGTTGCTGGTAGAAGATACTCCAGAAGGTGGAATAATCGCAAAACGGTTACTCCCCTCAAACCTCCTGTTGACAAATCACAGGAAGAGTGCTGGAGGTGTGGCAGGAAAGGCCACTACCAGAAGGAGTGTAGAGTCTCCTTACCCAATCCTGCTGCTTCCAAAACTAATCCTTCCAAATCTGCTGATGAATATAGGAACAAATATTATCAACTGAAGGCTAAGGTGGCTGAAACAGAGGATGTCAAAGTTCCAGCAAAAGGTCTAATTGCTGAAGAACATGATTGGGCTGACTCAGATGATTCTGATGATGACGATTATGTTGATGCCATCTGCCTTATGGCACTTGCTGACAGTGATGCTCTGACCAAGGATCAAGTCTCCACTAGTCAGTGGGTGAACGTCACTGTTAAAAAGGTACACTCTCTTCTCTCTTCTTCTAATCAAGACAAGACCAAAATTATTGAGTCCTTGTCTTGTGATCTTCAGTTCGTAGAAAGTCTACGTGCTGAACTTCAATCTAAACTTAACTCTGCTGGAGTAGACTTAAGTGAAAAATCTGAAAAACTTGTGAAATTGAAAAATGTTCATGTTGAACTTCAATCTCATGAGTTGATGACTCAAAAACTTCAACTTGAGAATGAAACTCTCAAGGCTGAAGTTTCTAATCTAAAGAAGATTGTGACCTCCTGGTCAAAGGCTTCTAAATTTCATCATCAATGCTTGAGCGAACAAGTCCCTGCTCAAGTACAGGCAGTAATTGGTGGCAATTTTGATGCTGCTGCCTCTATCGTTGACTCCTTTAATGATAATGTAAAGCCTGAAATCTCCATTCCTCCACCCTGTTCATCTTCCATCTCACAAGATGAAACGAAAAAGTGGTATTTTGTCAAGGGACAAAATGACTATCATGCTGAGATGGACTCAAAAGCTACAGCATCTACCATTGTTCCCTCTTCTTTAAATGCTAAAAGTACCAGTACCTCTACCAGTACTTTTGACATGTTCTCCCATCTCCCTATTGTTGGCATGATGCCACATGAAGGGAGAATTCAAAATTCTCCACCAAGAACCTTTAAAGGGGATATCTCGAGTGATGGGTATGTACCCATTGCTCCTCAGCCTCTATCCACAAAAGGTGTTGAGACTTTTAAAAGAAGCACTATTGCTGCTCCCTATGACTATGGTACCCTTCAGCGGGACAATCATGTCGGTCAGCAACTCTCTGGTGCTCAATCTTCATCTCAACTTGAACCTACCCATACAAATTCAATGTCTGATCATCAAATGAACAGAAGGGTTAGGTTCGCTGATGTAAGACACCAGGAAGTACTTCCCACAAAGGCTGTACATGCTGATGCTCAAACTGATACAGTATCTCAAACTGTTACTCCTAAAAGAGGAAGACAGCCTTCTCAAAATAGACCTGACACTCCTCAGCGAGGACACTTTCCTCGCGAGGACACTCCTCAGCGAGGACATTTGCCACATCAGCAAATGAGGTATATTACTCCACAAAGAGGACAAGTGCCCTCTCAGCACAGTCAATCCTCAATACCAAACAGGGAGTATCTACCTCATAGGCAAATGAGGTCAGTCACTCCAAAACGTCAAGTCAGATCCACAACTCCTAATCGTGAGAATCAGTCTCAGCAGGGTTCCTCCTCTTCCTATCGTGCTGGAAAGCAAGCATGGACCATGATTAGAGGTGTGAGTCCCTCAATAGCTACAGATCGCTCTCGAGATCGTCTATTGTTATGTCGTGAGTGCGGAATCCTCACGAGATAACTAGTTTGATTAGTTAACGTGTATATTGCTAATTATCAAGTAAATAATGAGCCGTATGATGCTATATTCGTTTCTATAAGCTATAGAACGAACTTAGTGGTCTGGTGTACGTGTATGTCGAATGTGATACCTCATTTTAGGGTATTCATTCGTATATATATGTTTCAGATCGAACTGGGCTTGCTGGGCTTTGTTCTTACGAACTTAGTTGCCCAGCCCATGTAACGAAGTTAATCTTCGTTTGTACCAAACGAAGTTTATCTTCGTTTGCCTCTAACGAAGATATACCTTATCTTCGTTAGTTGTAATACTTGGTTATATTCCTAAGTGTTTCATCTTAAGGAATCCTAACACATATTATGTTTGTACTTGTATAACACACAACAAACATCATACATAACACACATATATATAACACCAAAACATGTAATCGATCATTACCAAAACATAAAGTCCATAATCTATCAGTTACATATATAGATACGACATAAAATAACATAATGTCTTAATCTAAACGACATATCAAATCTAAGTTGTTGTTGTCACATCAACGTGCATCAACAAACTCCCCCTTGACAGCAGCACCTTCGATTTCTCCAGTCTTCAAAATCTGATCATGCATCAAACAACAATCTTTTGCTATTCGCATGAATATCTTCATGTAAGCAGAGTTGAAGTATCTTACGATATCGACTTTCTTCATGCTTCCAGAATGGCGAGAATGAACACTCTGTATCGTATAACTTCCTCAGATCATTTCTTGAAAAGTTCACCAACTACATTGGATCATATACTCTTCTCAACAAAATCTTCTTCTTTGAGTCTGCATACATCTTTGCTTCACCAGAATTTCGATCAATCTCCCAATTATCCATCTTGTCCAAGACATCTTGTGCCCATTTCTTGGCAGGGACTTTGATCATACACTTAACATCATGTTGAACATACTTAACTGTTTTATCTGGCTTGACCACTCTTTTCTTCGATCTTGGCTCAATCTTAAACTGTGGTTTATCTGAATCTTTCATGTTCTTTCTCAACCAGAAATCATTTCGGAGATTCTTACCAACAACATCAACTAAGCCATCATCACTTGGATTGATAATCCAGTTATTTCCAAGCTCATGTAAATCTTCTTCACACAAACTCCTGAAATGTCTCTCACACTACGCTAAGTACTGACAACCTTCTGGTCTTTTAAGTACAAACAGCTTCAGTTCATCATCATAAAACCAACTCCAAATGATTGTCTTGTACTTTGCAGCATCTTTGTCTGAGATATGTGTCCAATACAGATTTTGTTTCCACGTTTCCCTATGTACTATCCATTCATTAACTCTTTTCTCGGGAACATGTCGATCAACCATATGTAATGAATCATCATCTCTGAGAGGAACTGGAAAATCATTTGGATTGAATTGTCTTGTCACATTAATCTCATAATCAGACGGAATCAATGCATCACCATTCTTAGCATACACAACAAAATGTAAAACTTGAGTTTGGCTACTGAATGGAACTTGAAGCATTCTTTCCCGAACATCTGATCTCTTCTGATCCAACACTCTATAATAAAGATGAAATGTAATTGTATTGAAATAAGATAGATTACATTTTCATTACACAAAATGTCATAACTTATTACACACAATCAAATATACATTCTATCTAAAAATCTTTATCATAATCAAAATTAGAAACCTGAATCACGAGGAGCACCAGAAGGACCAGCACCAGTACCAGAAGCACCAACAGCAGAAGTATCACCTCCTGTTTCCCCTCGATCTCTGAACCCTTTCCTTTATCTTCAACTGGGCGAGAAACATTCCTATCACCAGCATTATCAACATCATCATCGTCATTCTGACGTCTTGGTTGAACCGCTGACAATCTGCAGACCTCTTCAGGAACTTCTCCCCCTTGATTCTTGACCCAGTTGATCAAAAAAGTCAAGGCGGCTCGAGTCTCGGTGAGATCAGACTCCAAAGTACGAAATCTAGTCTCCAGTAGATCAACACGACAACCAAGCGAAGAATCGGAAGGAAGTATGTACGATAAGGAAGGAGCCATCAGAGGACGCAATCCTTGTACTTGAGAAACAGCAGGAACAACAGCAGTAGTTGGTCTTGGAGGATCAGGAAATGCGACAGAAGAAGCTTCAACAACACGTCTACGCTTATTTCGGGTATATTGAAGTTCAACATCACCTTGCCGTTTCACCGGACTAACCGAACTAGCTCTATTCACCGGATCTTCCATATCTTCAAAAATCCCACGCAATTCAGAATCATGCTGAGCTGCAACATCAGGATCAATCTCAGCAGCATCAGGAATGGAGTTAGCTAAATCTGAAACAGCTGGAACCGCATGACAAGCCTTACTTCTACGCTCTCTATGGAACGCAACACCCTCTTGATCAAACGACTGATGTGAATGATCGCTTTCAGAAGCAGCCGAGATATCATGAATCATCTTAGTTCGACGTTCAGCAGCAGCAGAATCATCTGTGTCTGTCTCATTTGTAGCAGCAGAACCGTCGGAACTATCAACATCACCTCCATCATTTCCATCATCCGAACCATCAGACACATCATTTGAATCATCATCAGAACCATCAACAGAACTTTCAGAATCACCAGAATCAGAATCTTCATCAACATCATCCACAAACATATCATTCTCAAGACGAGATCGATAGTTTGGATTAATCAGGTGACCAAAAAGTGGTGGATCATGAAGACCAACCACATTACTTGTATTGGCTTCAAGATCAGCAAAAAGATGCGAAGGCCAAGCATGAAGAACGTAGCGAGGACCTTGGGCATACTCTAAGTTAGGACAAAAGTGTCTAACTATGGCCATAACAAAGCGAGGATACAAAAGAAATCTCTTCCTCCCCCTAGCATTAATCTGATCAATAAACTCTTGATAAAAGTATCGTAAGAAAGGATAAGGTCGATTATATACCAATGCAACCATCTGCGACGCAATCTGAGCAGACAGTTGATCAAAACCAGCCTTGCGATTGCTCAAACAGACGAGCAATGCATACGCCAGATATCTCCATCTTCCCTGAAAACCACTTTTGTCAAAAGGAAGTTTGACCTGGCCAACAAATCCCATTCTCTGAAAACAGCGAAGAAGAAGTTCAAACTCATAAGTCATCTCTACGTCTTCCTCTTCTTCGACTTCCGGTTCTGCTCCTAGATGCAAAATAGTACGAAGCGATTCAGCATTGAAATCAAAGGTGATGCCTTCAACAGTAGCACGTACAAAACTCTGTCCTTCAACCATGACTTCATGAGCAGTGGACCAAAAAGAATCGATATACTGCCTAACAAGTCTAGGCGAATCACAAAAAGCAAAAAATAATCGCGAGCGAGCAATGTAGTTAAACATTTCATGAAAATATTCGCAATTATGCTGATCTGGATCAAGATTCAGTGCAAGATTATGTTTCTTCACAAACTGACGAGGAGCGAGAGCCATTTCTGCAAAACAAATCACAATATCGAAACAAATATAAATAAGCACGGTAAATGAATTGCAGAATTGAAAAACCTAATCAATAATTTCACAAAGTAAAACTGCACAAAATTATTCAAACTCAACGAAAATAAACACTAAATTCGTTAAGTATACAGAAACGAAGATAGAATCTAAATTCGTAAGCAATAACGAAACGAAGATAAATCTTAAATTCGTAAGAACTAAACTTAAATTTTCACCTAACGAAGTTTAAATTCGTAAGGTCTAAACTGGACATTCAAGTTCGTAAGTTATAACTTATCTTCTAAGTTCGTAACTTATAAACGAAGTCTAAGTTCGTTTGGACAGAAACTAAGTTCGTAAGCATTGCTAAGATACTAAGTTTGTTAAGCCTTGCTAAGTTCGTTCCTTATCAACTAAAGTCTAAGTTCGTAAGGCATAATCAAAAGTCAACTTCGTTTCTATCAATATCTAACTTCGTGCGATCCAAAAGCTAAGTCCATGTTCACAAATCTAAATTCGTTTTGAACTAAAGTCTAAGTTCGTTTGCACAAGTCTAAATTCGTTTGAGTAAAACAGGTTAATGATTACAAGAATTTATAAATATAATCAAAACGAATCAAATCGAAGATACATGGAAAACCTAGATCATTTTCGTGGATGAAAAGAAGATCAAACACTTACTTAGATCACGGTTTGCAAAAGAAATCAAGAAAACGAATTAGATAGAGAAAAAAGAAAAGAGTTTGGGTTTTAGGGTTTTGCTTGAAAATAAAAGTAATTTTCGTTTTATGAAAAGAAACGAAGAAAAACCCCTTTATATAGTGAAATAACAATGGGCTAACAATGGGTCGGGCTAAACTCCACGAACGAAGTTATCCAAACGAAGATAGCCTTCGTTTGAACAAAATAGTTTCTTAACGAAGATAACAGTTATCTTCATAAGAACAAATCAAAATCAGAAAATATTCCAGATTTCAAGAAGTTTCTGAAAATTTTTCAGATTTTCATCCAAGCAATCTTCCAAAACACGACCCTTTATCGCAATCTGTACATAGCAAAAACTCGTTAGAAAGCAACCTGTTCATGCCTTGTACTAAAAACGTGTTATCACCCAAATTCATAATCATAATGTAAGTATATAACCGAACATTATAATCTTGAATGAAAACCCATGGTTTAAACACTAACCATCAACAAACCTGAAAATAATCAATTTATATATGAACCTCATTACCAATGACGATTATGACACCGAGAACTTCCTTTGATCATAGATATGCGTTACGGCAAACCATCTTGAAACACTTAAGTCGCATACTAGATGCCGTCTACAAGACAAACAATGAACAATCCAACAAAAATTCACTGAAGAACTTAGTAAAGTTTCCAAAAGGATGTCATAAATCACAGCATGAAATTCAAAAAGAAATTAATATCATATTTGATTATTTTCATTAAATACATGAATCATAAAGTAAATAACTACTCGAAAAGCAAGTTCATGTATTCATCCTTCACATGCTCAAATCTGCATCACAAATATTATCACTACACACCAAGGATCTTATCGTCATGATATCATCCGTGTGAATAACAATGTATAAACAGAAATCAGCACTCAAACTTTATCATCTTAACCTGAACACTGCACACTTACCACAGAGCTCATCAACGCATTGAGAACAAAACAGTATAATGCAGAAAATTCAAGCTACAAATACTCTCAATCAGGGTTAACAAATATGAAATAACTTAAAAATCTAACAATAGATCAAGGGAGGTCATTTCTCGGCAAACCCTAAAATGTCACCAAGTTATTAATCAAATACTTAACTTGTTACAAAATAACTTTGACATTTCACATAACACTTGAAAGATCATTTTCTAAACTTAAACAAATTAATGTCCATATTAGAAAATCTTCTTTGTAAACAAACTACACAACCTCATTAAAATTCACATGAAGGAATCCAGCAAAACATATACTCAGAATTTAAATAGGATATCTCGTGCAATAAGAACTTATAAAAATACAATTTTGACTCAATAACAAGAAAAATAACTCAGAATAAAAGTTGCAGAATAATAAACTAATCTAAATTCTAATTAACTTGACTTTATACATTATTAACATTATGCATGATTATTGCTGATTAGATCAGGTTAGCATGTTACATAAGCCTGCGGGTGAGAAATAAGTCTCTTATTATAAGTTCTGAACCGTGACCCAACAACGATTACCGGTATGTTTGTCCTCTTAAACACTCGGTACGTCCAGTTTCCTTTGTGTTATGACACTTTCGACATACCCTGGCCAAGGACAGTCACCATGTAACCCGAGTAGCCTAATATGCCA
Organism: Erigeron canadensis; assembly: GCF_010389155.1. Classification (NCBI taxonomy): domain Eukaryota; kingdom Viridiplantae; phylum Streptophyta; class Magnoliopsida; order Asterales; family Asteraceae; genus Erigeron; species Erigeron canadensis. The sequence continues at coordinate 35,948,538 of NC_057769.1, read as the reverse complement.
TTGAATAGTTTGTGAACTTATGTAACCCACATTCAGATATATTTCCGTAATCGATACAAGCACTAAGATAACAAATATTCAATATATTCAAAAACATCCCTACCAAATCATGAGACACTTTATAGATAATTGAATTTAATTACTTTGTGATTTCACATGTTTGCTTCTGCATTTCATGATTTATAAGGAACCCGTGATTTTCTATGAGATCCATGTAGCGAACTTTCTGACAACCTATCCCAAGTTGGAAGCTTTAGGTAGGCTAGGTATTCAAAGACACCCCGAGGACATACTTGTCCAAATCTCAAAGACCACATTAGCCCCTTAATTGCTTCATTTGATTTGCATAACAATATCACATTTACTTTTATGCTCATGATTGGTAGAGGTTCTTGCCTATTCATTGAACAAATCTTATAGTAATGCTAGATCTTTCACAAAATTTAAGGACTAGATCAATTCATTACTGAAAAGCAAGCAATCTTAGCCATATATCTGAATATGTTTCCCACAAGAACATTGTATAAATTAAGTTCAGATTGAAGGAAACCTTGATACTTTGTGCCTACCGATGTATCCCAAATTGTAATCACTGAACTAAGCAGTTATATTACGATTAAGCAGGCTTAAAAGCTAAAGTATCGTCACTTCTAATCATTTATCGCAGTAACCTTACTTTATTCATATATTTTTTTTTGGATTTTCGATTTTTTCAATGTTTTTGTATTTTTCTGACACTAGATATATACGAACTTATACTAAGACAACTCTTTTTGTATTTTTATGACTCTATCTATGTACGACTTACACTACAAAGACACGAAAAATACATTTAAGTTCTTTGAGAAAACGAACTTAGCGACAGTTAGGGTATCGGGAGGTTGTTTTGAGAGAAAATAATCAAACAAACGATCTCGAACCTTCAATAAGATATCGATTGGCTCTGATACCACTTGTGAGTCCCTCGATAGCTACAGATCGCTCTCGAGATCGTCTATTGTTATGTCGTGAGTGTGGAATCCTCACGAGATAACTAGTTTGATTAGTTAACATGTATATTGCTAATTATCAAGTAAATAATCAGTCGTATGATGCTATATTTGTTTCTATAAGCTATAGAACGAACTTAGTGGTCTGGTGTACGTGTATGTCGAATGTGATATCTCATTTTAGGGTATTCATTCGTATATATATTTTTCAGATCGAACTGGGCTTGCTGGGCTTTGTTCTTACGAACTTAGCTGCCCAGCCCATGTAACGAAGTTAATCTTCGTTTGTACCAAACGAAGTTTATCTTCGTTTGCCTCTAACGAAGATATACCTTATCTTCGTTAGTTGTAATACTTGATTATATTCCTAAGTGTTTCATCTTAAGGAATCCTAACACATATTATGTTTGTACTTGTATAACACACAACAAACATCATACATAACACACATATATATAACACCAAAACATGTAATCGATCATTACCAAAACATAAAGTCCATAATCTATCAATTACATATATAGATACGACATAAAATAACATAATGTCTTAATATAAACGACATATCAAATCTAAGTTGTTGTTGTCACATCAACGTGCATCAACAAGAGGACATCAGATTCCTCAAAATCATCATGGTGAATCCATACTTGGTCCTGTTCCTCAAATGCCCCCTCCTAAACTTAGACAAGGGAATAAGTCCAAGTCTAAGCAAAAGAGCAAGGCTTCATCTTCCTCCACTCCACAAATAAATGAATTTACTCAGCGAGTAAATGATCTTTCCTCTCAGCTGAGGGACTTTCTCCTTCAAAATCAAGGCAATTCCTCTGACAAAAAATGCTATCTTTGTAGCAGCAGAGGACATGTTGCCTCTGAATGTGTTTTGTTCAGCCCAAAAGATGCTCCAGTAGTTGTATGTCAACCAAACATCTCTACAGCTGCTGAAACATCTTCCTCCTCGAATAGGATCAGTGAGAACCTCTCTACTGAACCAGTTATCAGTGACACCTCCTCTGTCACAAATGCAAGCATTGAGCAGCTTTGCTTATCTTCATAGTAATGAAACCAGCATTATGCCCACAAATGAAGATAATACTATCCCTGTCTCTATGGGAGATCACATAACTCTTGAGGAGGCTCTCTCTGTAGAGCCAACATCCTCCGCTGAAGTACCTTCAGATAATCCTGCTGATATAGAAATGGATGATCAAAGTGAACCTTAAATCCTTTCTTTTCATCCATGCAGGGCTCGCTAGGTAAAGGAGTATGGTATTTGGACAGCGGTTGTTCAAAACACATGACAGGCTCTAAGTCCCTGCTGGATGACTATACTGAGGCACCTGGTCCTACAGTGGTGTTTGGTGATAACTCCACTGGACAGACTGAAGGGTATGGTCTTCTTTCTAATGGCCTCATAAAATTCTCAAAAGGTGCTTATGTAAATGGATTAAAGCATAATCTCATCAGCATAAGTCAACTATGTGATGCTGACTACAAAGTAATCCTTAATAAACATCAAGGCACTGTAGTAAACATCAACAAGGAAGTCGTCCTGGTTGCACCAAGAAAAAGAGATGTATATCTTGTAGACTTCACTCCTATCAAGACTGATAGTGAGACTTGTTTCTTTGCTAAGTCAGCATCCGAGTTGAATTGGTTATGGCACAAGCGTATGTCGCATGTGAATTTCAAAACCATAAACTCACTGGCCAAAAAGAACCTTGTTCATGGCCTTCCTCCTCTGTCTTTCGAAAAAGATAGGCTTTGTGGTGCTTGTGAAAAAGGCAAATGCCATAGAGCTACCTTCAAAACTAAACAAGCCAACTCTGTTAAGGGTTGCTTTCACCTTCTTCACATGGACCTTTTTGGACCAGTGAATGTCCAAAGTCTAAAGGGTAGCAGATACACTTTAGTGATTGTGGATGAATATTCACGATATACTTGGACAATTTTTCTTAATTCTAAGAGTGATGCTGCTAATGAAATCATCAAATTCATTAAGAAAATAGAAATCTCAACAGCATAAGGGTCAAAGAACTCAGAAGTGATCATGGCACTGAGTTTAGAAACCACACTCTTGAAACTTTTTGTGCTGATCAAGGGATCTCACAAAACTTCTCTTCCACTAGAACTTCTAAGCAAAATGGTGTTGTTGAAAGGAGAAATAGAACTCTTATAGAGGCAGCACGCACTATGCTCAGTGAGTCCTCTCTTCCCAGTAGGTTTTGGGCTGAAGCAGTCAACACTGCTTGTCACACTCAAAATCGACGTCTCATTGTTAAAAGACATGACAAAACAGCATATGAAGTTTTAAGAGGAAAGAAACGTCAAATCAAATACTTTCATGTATTTGGCTGTCCTGTCTTTATTCTTAATAATAAGGATCATTTAGGGAAATTTGATCCTAAAGCTGATGATGGTTACTTTGTTGGATACTCTTCCATTAGCAAAGCTTTTAGAGTATTCAATACTCATCTTCAAAAAGTGGATGAATCCATTCATGTCACCTTTGATGAAAGCTCATCTGCTCTTAATGATATTCATCCATCTTCTACTGAAGAGATCTTCAATGAGTTCACTAATCCTCCTATGGAGGATGCTGACTCATTTATAAATGCTTCTTGCTCACTTCCTCCTCAGCATCTCTCTGAGGATAGTTCAGCAGACCCTGAGCTGGAGCAAGTTGCTGCTCATATCTATTCGATTGAGCCAGTTGAGCCTATCTTAAGGTCAATCCATGCAGCATCAGCCAAAACTAGATCACTGGGCTGATGCTGTGCAAGTTGATGACTCTACTGATGATGAGTTTCATGATGCTTCAGCTAACACTGAAGACATGGTGTCTGCTGATGACCCCATCATTGATAACTCAATTCAGTCAAATGGCTCCACTGATCAAACTCCTCTTGATCCTTCCATTACCATTGATTTCTCCTCTTATTCTTCTCCTGCTGATCCCATGCAAATATCTTCCGCTGTCACTCTAGGTTCATCAAGTGTTCCTTCACTTAAATGGACTTCAAGTCATCCTGCTCACCAAGTTATTGGTGATCCCCAGCAGGGCATTGTGACTAGATCAGCGACTAGAAACACATGTCTATATGTTAACTTCTTGTCAATGATCACTCCTAAGAATATTGGAGAGGCAATGGTTGACCCGTCGTGGGTTGCTGCCATGCAAGAAGAACTAACTCAATTTCAAAGACAGCATGTCTGGTTCTTAGTTCCTCTTCCTCCTGGCAAAGAACCCATTGGAACTAAATGGGTTTATAGAAATAAGATGGATGAAGATGGTGTTGTTATTCGCAACAAGGCTAGGTTAGTAGCTCAAGGGTACCTTCAAGAAGAAGGTGTTGACTATAACGAAACCTTTGCTCCAGTGGCTAGACTTGAAGCAATACGCTTATTCCTGGCACATGCTGCTTATCGAAACTTCATTGTATATCAAATGGATGTCAAGAGTGCCTTCCTAAATGGAAAACTTGAAGAAGAAGTTTATGTGGAGCAGCCACCTGGTTTTGAAGATCTAACCAAGCCAAACCACGTCTATCGTCTTTATAAAGCATTATATGGTCTTAAACAAGCTCCCAGAGCTTGGTATGACACTCTCTCTGAATTTCTTCTTTCTCATGAGTTTCAGCGAGGATCTATAGACAGCACCCTTTTTATCTATAGAAAGGGTGCTCATGTTCTCTATGTACAAATATATGTCGATGACATCATATTTGGATCCTCCAGTAAGAAACTTTGCAATAAATTTAGCTCACTAATGTCCTCTCATTTTGAAATGAGCATGATGGGTGAGCTAACCTTCTTCCTTGGTTTACAAATTCGCCAGCTCACTGATGGCATCTTTATAAACCAAGAAAAATATATACGAGACATGCTGACCAAGTTTGATATGTCTAATATCACCACAAAGTCTACTCCCATGTCTCCTCCAAACAATCTTCATGCTGACTCTGATGGTAAGCATGTAAACCCCACTCTCTATCGTGGAATGATTGGCTCACTGATGTATCTCACAGCGAGTCGTCCTGACATTATGTTTGCTACTTGCCTTTGTGCAAGGTATCAAGCATCACCCAGGGAGTCTCACCTTCTCGCTGTCAAGCGAATCTTTAAATATCTTAAAGGGACTTCCTCTTTAGGTCTCTGGTATCCCAAGGAGTCTACCTTTGACTTAGTTGCATACTCTGACTCTGACTATGCTGGCTGCATGTTAGATAGAAAAAGTACCAGTGTGGATGTCAACTGTTGGGGGAAAGGCTGACTAGTTGGTCTAGTAAGAAACAGCATACAGTTTCCATCTCCACTGCTGAAGCAGAATATGTGTCTGCAGCAAGTTGTTGTGTACAAGTCTTTTGGATGAAAAACCAACTCGCTGACTATGATCTAAATTTTTCCAAGATCCCCATCATGTGTGATAACACTAGTGCTATTGCCATCACACATAATCCTGTTCAGCATTCCAAAACTAAGCATACTGACATTAGGTATCACTTCATTCGTGATCATGTCATGAAGGGGGATGTTGAAATTTACTTCATTCCCACTGATGACCAACTTGCTGACATCTTCACTAAACCTTTAGATGAAAATAGATTAAAGGATCTCGTCAGCAGGTTGGGAATGTTAAATGGTGATTTTACAAGTTCAACAACATGATCACTCATGTTTTGCTGCCCATATTCCTCTTATGAAGATGAGTAGCGACTTCTTAAGTCAAAGTCATCAGCGAGCTCTTCCTTTTACTCGCTGATCCCTGTTGCTTTGGGAAAAAGCAAAATAAAGGCAATGGAAAGCCAAAAGTTTCCATCTAGTCCAGCAGCAAACGGCTGCTGGTAAAGACGTCTAAAATCCGTTGATCCCTGATGATTTGGGAAAAAGCATAACAAAAGTAATAGGGTGCTAAAAGTCCCTATCTAGTCCAGCAGCAAACGGCTGCTGGTAAAGACATCTAAAATCCGTTGATCCCTGATGCTTTGGGAAAAAGCATAACAAAAGTAATAGGGTGCTGAAAGTCCCTATCTAGTCCAGCAGCAAACGGCTGCTGGTAAAGACATCTAAAATCCGTTGATGGCTGACAATTTGCCAAAAATTGTTTAATGCTCATCAGCATCCACCCCTTCTGTTTTTGTGGTGCTGATTAAAACTTGGTAACTATTATTTCTTCAAAATAATACTACTCTTCAGTGGATACCTCAAGCCATCTGAGTGTATTCCACTACATGCTTTATTAATATTATATTATATATGTCTCAAACAGTTACCTCAATTTCCTCCCAAATGAGCTACTTGTACACTGTACAGCCGTATACACTCGAGTATATTCGGCGTATTGGTACATGTCTCATCAAACTACTTATTTACGTTACTCACATACGTATTTTTGATTAATAAATAAAAAACATTTATTTGCACTACCATTGGTACAACATAAGCATTATTTCTAGTTTTATTTTTCCTAATACATCAAATATCTTCATACTACGTATGTGAGAGAAAAAGTGACGGTTCACTTTTGCAGACGTAGGGTCCACTCCCATACCATATATATTTCCAATCATGTCTATATCCAACCTTTTACGTTTCATTCTCTCTAAACTCCTCATATCTTTCTAAACTGCTCAAATCTCTCAACTTCTTAAAGTTCTTTCAAATTCTCTTCAATATCATCTAATCATTCCTCTCAAATCCTCTTTTATAATATCTCAAATGGCTTCTTCATCTGCACAATCTCCTTATGCTGAAAACATTGATTCTGAAAGTGTTCTTGCCTATCTCACTTCCAAAGTATATGATCCTGAAGGAATTTCATCTTCTCCTCTCGTTTCTTTTCAAGCTTCAAAGCTGACAGTCAAAGCAAATAACTATCTTGGATCTCAAGGAGTACCCAAGAATGTAGAAGGGTACTACTCTATGATGGATTTCATCATGGGGTGTGACGTCAGAAGGGCTCTCTACAGAGACCCTGGTGAGATGCCTGTTCATCTTCTAAGAGAGTACTGGTGGACGTGCAACTATGATAAGGTGAATGAAAGTACAGTATTGACATCACCGTCAACTCACTGAGGAGGGCTCTTCGCCTCCCTCAACAATCTGAAGAACGTCCATTTGTTGGTGTTGTCCCAAGCCAAGTATGGAAGGATTGGCTAGCCTCCATTGGATATGGTACAAGTATGGAGCCAGTATGTGCACAGCAATCCTCAAAAGAAGTTTCTGTCGGGGATATGGAGGTTGTTGTTCACCCATGTCATACAATGTCTCGGTGGGAACAGTGGATCATTCGATCAAGCCACTGCTGGCCAGATGCAGATTATCTATGCTCTGGCACATGGACGTTTCTTGGACTTTGATGCAGTCATTTTTGAAGATCTCAAAGGCAAGGTCACTATTAAAAACAGATCGAGTTCAGTGCCTTTTGCTCGATTTCTCTCACTTATCTTCAAAAGTGAGTTGGGAAAAGAATTTTTCATCGCTGGAGCTAACTACATCAACTCTCCGAGGATCGCCAATACTATCTACAAGACTCCAGCATGCGATCCTGAGCTATTTGAAGCAAGATATGCTGAGCTCACTCCTGCAATGTATAAGGTACTACTCACTGTCTATCCTGAGCAGTATGCCCCTAACCCTGCTGGAGCTGGTGTGCTGGTAATCTCCCCAGCAGCCTCCAAAGCTCCCAAGAAAACCAAAAAGATATTACAAAAACTTTCTTCCATCTCACCTCCTGCTGCTGTCCCAACACAGCAGCAGCGAGTATCAAAGGGCCCAACCACTAAGGTTAAGAAGTCCTCACGGCCCAAGGACATTAAAAACCCAGCCAACCCATCAGGAGTCTCCCAACAGACTGCTGACGAGAATATGGGAAACAGTGAACAGCCACCTCAAACTTCTGTAGGCGAGGTTGGTGTAGATATTGGGTCAACCCAGCCCACTAGAGTTGAGTCAACCACTCCTATAATTCCTCCCTCTTCTCAACCTTCTGAGTCGCTGACAGCAGCCAGATCACAGGTGTTGCTAGAGTCAGCAAATTCTACGGCCGATGATGAGTTGGTGCAACAACACACTGACTCTGAGGCACCCGGTTCCCCTAACCCCTTAAATTTCTCTACTAAAGCAAGGTTGGTTGAAGGTGAAGGTGGTGCTGAAGTTGTTGAAGGTGAGAATGTTGTTGAAGGTGGTGGTGTTGTTGGTACGAATAATGAAGAAACAATTGCTGGTGAAAACCCTGAAGGCACAAATGACTATATGGATGAAGGTGAAGGGTTTGATGTAGAAGGTGCTGGATTTGACGTGGCGGATGATGAGATGTTTGATGATGAGGAAAGTGATTTCCAACTGGAAGAGTTCACCATCGATGAATTCCAGCTGGATTCCTCCACCCATGCTGATGAACAACTTGCAAGTGATATGGAGGAGGATGCTGATGAGGACACCGCTGCTGCTGCTAATGATAATGCAGCAGTTGTCATTCCTGAACTGGCTGTTGCTGATGACAATGCAGCAGCCCCTATAGAAGCTCAAACAGAAGCAGCTGTTGACCTAAGCGCAGAGATTATGGTTAATGCACCTGCTGGTAGGGCAACACCAGCAGTGATGGCACTTGACAATATGCCTGCACTGAGGATGCCTTCCTTCAGCATGCCCTCTTCCTTCCCCAACATGTTTGAAAGTCAACCTGCTAGCAAGTCTGCCAATATTATTGACTGCCAAAGAACTGGGCCTTGCTTACAATACCCATTCTTCTGAAAGGCTTGCCAGGATTGAAGAAACGTTGAATGACATATCCAAGGCTGCTCATCTAGCTATTGAAATCAAAGATCATGAAGATGATGCCTTGGTACGTACACTAAAGAGCTGGTATGTCAGGCAGCAGGAAAACAGTGCCAGCATCGAAAGCATTAAAGAAAAATCCATCTCCCTAGCTGCTGATCAAGAAAAACTGCGCACTTCTCTCTCCTCTATCAAAAAAGATCAGCAGATTATTCTGGGGACAATTCGATCGCTGTGCAAATCTAGAAATGCCACCAAAGTAATGGCTATGAAGGCATCTACAAGTAGCACCTCAGCAGCTCCTGAAGTTAAAAAGCTTGCTGACCTGGTCTCTCCACTTATCTCCCAAGTGGAAGACAACACCAAGGCCATCCGAGCCTTGGATACTCGTGTGGCCAGTCTTCCTCCTCCTCAAGTATCATTCACTGAGGAAGATCGTAAGTGCCGGCAAAAGTTGGAAACAGAGGTTGCTGAAATTAAGAACCTGCTGACCCAACTTCTTAACAAAAAGGATGCTCCTACAGCAGTAGTGGAGGTAGTTATAAATGATACTACCTCCAAGGGGGAGAAACTTGATGCTGCTCTCTATGATCTTGTCTCTGAAGCAGTTAAGAAGGCTGCTAATGATATCATTGAAAAAGCTACTGACAAGATCATCGATGAAGATGACAATACTGGTACAGCCACCGAAACTATCAATGATGAAAGAGCAATAGTGGTTGTACAAGAGATGGAAAGTGATGTTGTTCCCCCTGCTGGTGCTGAGGGGGAGACAAATACTGAGGGGGAGCAACAATTAATGGTGATTGATGCTCCCCAAGATGATACAGTTGCTGAAGAAGTGCTCAGCCCTCGTACTATTGCAGCAGGTCAGGAAGCTGCCAGACAACAAATGTTAGAAAGAATGGGGGCTGAAGCAACAAGGGTTCAAGCCAGTAGGAGACCAGAATATTATCTCAATGCTGACAATCTCTCCATCATCTCCCCAGCAGGCAATCAATTCCAAGTGATTGACATTCTTGCTCTAACTACTGAAGGAAAAACTCAACAAGAGGCACTGGAGGAGCTTGATAGAAGGAAGGTGAACAAAGAAAATGAAAGGAAAAACATGGAGCTCATTGTCAGGATGGCCCTTGCTGAAAGAGATGAGATGGATGGTGAGCAGAGAATGCTACTACTTACTGGTGGGCCTCAGGCCCTGCAAAAACAAGCCGATGTTGAACAGCAGGTCAAGGAAAAGAGGGAGAATTTTGAACGGGAAAAAGCCAGGTGGTTGGGCATTATGGATGAGAGGAAAAGGCCTGAAAAGATTGTTGCTGTGGAGGTCAGGAAAGCTGCTATGGGAACACAGACAAATCTAAAGTTCAGAAGGGAGGGTCTTCCCACTCCAGTAAAACTAATAAATGTGAAGTTGAAGAACCTTGGGGTGTCTGAATGGTTTGAAGTCTATATGCTGATTAAAGATAAGAAGGCTGCTAGCTATGATCACCTTCAAGACATGCTCAAGAGATTTTTTGAAAGGGTACTGGAGTATGAAACTAAATTCAAGGAAGACCTCCCCCTTCTGAGAACTATCTTCGGCACTCCAGCAGCTGTTTCTCAGACAGCAGGCAGAAGGGTACCAAAAAGAAAGCATTCTAGCATACCTCTGTCCGCTGACCTCCCTCCAATTCCCACCGATGCTGGCTTGAACCTAAGGCTTCCCCCGAGAGCTTATTTTGAAGAAGGAAGGGTATTGGAGCAACCTGCTGGCATCTTCTTCAACAATTTTGCAAATGATCAACTATTCTTTTGCCTTGAAGAGATGGAAAGGGCTTCTATTGGATTTCTGGTTGGATTAAGGAAAAGATTTGCAAAAATGGCTAGTGCCAGACCAGTAGTCAGCAGAATAGAAGAAGAGCTGATGAAGCCCCACAGGTTGAGTGATCCAGTGCTGAGGATAGCAAAGCAAGAAGAAGCATTTGAGATTGAAGCTGCTATGGCATCCTCGAGTACTTTTCATATGTAAATTATAAATGATGTAACATTCCTTTTGTATGAAATAAAGATCCTTCCTCTTCCACTATCTTTATGTTTTCTTAAGTAATTTTCATCCAGCAAGTCTCCTCAGCTAATAGGGGGAGATTGTTAAGTCTGGGATTCGCTGAAGAAGACTTGCTCGCTGACTCATGTCGTCAGCAAGTCTTTAGCAAGTCATCAGCAGATGAAGAGACGTCTTCAGCAAGTTGAATACTCCAACATGGTGGTCATGGCGAGAAGAATTCAAATCAAATGAAGACAAAAAGGTCACATGGTGGTTAACTAACTGTAATATGCCTTGAATGGCAAAGATACATGTTGGGACCAAAGCAAGGGTTCTCTCTCTCTTACCCGATTTGGTATAGAAGACAAGGGCACATGATTCAAGTACCATGAGCCAATTGGATGTCGACAACCATTATCAAGTCACAATCAAAGCAGGCTGTGTTGCCCCAAGTCTTCTCCTATATAAAGCAACACAGCCACATTGTATCAAGTGTGTTAGTCACCTTGAAAGTGTGTGTCACTTGTAATTGCTTAAGTTTTTAGTGTGTCTAGACTTAGCAATTATCTTTGTTCTTTTGTATTCTTGTAAGTCAAGTGTATAAGATCAATCATGTATTCATCGTTTAATCAATGATACATATGATTATCCTTGCATTGATGTATTACAATTGAACTTAACATTGTTCTTGTTATTTACTTGCTTGCTTACTTTCTTGTCTAGTTTAATTAAAACATAAGTTGTGCATTCGTGGACCATTACTTCTCAATAAAATGTGGACATGTTGTTGGGTTATATAACTATTTATCACATCAAATCACAAAGCACGCAACGGAAGACAAGATCTATGCAGTTTAATTAATTAACCAAAGTATAGAATATGTACCTTATAATGGAGAGATTGAAACAAGAACAAGGTTTAAATTAACCTCTCTACGATTGCACACTCAACGTTGGAACGTATGTATGCTAGTACTTGATCACGAACGAACAACCCTTTGTTTAAACCCGAATACCTAGCTAACCCGAAAACCTTTTTTTCCTAGCTAAGTGAACCGAAAATCAAACCCTTTGTGTGTTGAGTTTCGGCCGAGAGAGAGAGAGAAAGAGAGGAGAGAAAAAACCCTTTGGATTTAATTGTATACAAAACAACTAAACATAGGTTTGTATTTATAGGCTTAGGAAACTTAATGGCCAAGTTTAGGGTTTTGAGAATCCTAGTCGACCGTCCTCCCCCCCCCCCCCCCCCCCGAACATTCTAGAGGGGTTTTCTAATTGTTTCCTAATTCAAACTCTTCTCCGTTAAGTCCGTTAATTAAGTACCGTTAACTTTTAACTCTTTTAACGGACCTTCGTTAGTTTTTCGTGATCAAATTAATTAATAAATTACATTTAATATATTAATCAATTTATAGTTACATTCACGTTGAGGTGTGACCCCGTAGGCTTAAATACTTTTCGGACATACGTTCATTTTACGTGATCATATTCTAACAGCTCCCACTTGATCTCGTAACGAATGAAGGTAATAACATTGGTAAGCGTCTAGCAACACGCCAATGCTCCCGAAAACATTTAAGTATAGTTTTAAATGGTTAAGGCATTTATTATTCCTTTGTTCCGATACCTTTGTTAAATATGAATATGGATCGAGATCATTTCATAATTTAACGATTATGTTTCTCATTCTATAACTAATTAATGATTACCAAATATAATCGAGAACAATCTGGATTTATTTGGGCACGGCCATGCAAACATCCTTAATTAGTCATAATGAGGGCGCCAAACGGTATCATACTTCAATTTCAAATTGAAGGAACAAATCCTATATTGACTACACGTGTCAGTCATCACATTTCACGACGCTTTCTGAAAATAGCCCTTTATGTACCCCCTTATTCAGGTGAGTTAGAACTATATCTAGTAAGTTCGATTCATGTATGTTGACCTACTTGTATCTCAAGTCAAAGGATCAATAAAAGTAACCATTTACGAATTTCACTTAATGACAATGATCCATAAAGTGATAATTCGTTAGTGGGGTAGTCCAATATGCATCCGCTATGGATATCATGTGAGTTTGGTGGGAACCACCCATTACATATTCCAAGAATATAACCAATCACTCACATTTGTCTTCGTTTAATTATATTCCCATATAATTAATCGACAATGGACAATTTAGAATATTTAATAATAAAATATTCAAGAATTAAACATACAAATATAGGACACAATTTAATATTGAATGAAATCAAACATATCAAGTACTTTATTTCATTATAGAAAATATAAATTGTTTAACATCCCTTATCCAAATACTGAAACAACAGATTTACATGAAATAACTAGCTAATTTAAGTCCTATGCCCTCGGCATGCCTTTCAAGCTTGGGCCTAGACAAAGCTTTTGTGAAAGGATCAGCTAAGTTAAAATCTGTGTGAACTTTGAGTAAATTGATTTCCCCTAGTTCGATCTGCTCACGAACATAGTGATATCGTCTAGCATAATGTCTGGCACCTTTCTGAACTCCGGGTTCGTTGGCAATGATTAATGCACCGGTATTATCACAGTACAAATCAGTGGGTAATTCATTTGAGGGGATCACGTCAAGCCCGCTAATGAACTTCCTTATCCAGACTGCTTCCAATGCGGCTTCTGAGGCGGCAATGTACTCAGACTCTGTTGCAGACATGGCGACTGTGGCTTGCTTCTTGCTTTTCCAGTCCACAGCTCCTCCGTTTAAAATGAAGACGAATCCTGATTGAGACTTCATATCATCTTTATCAGTTTGAAATCCAGCATCACAGTATCCAGTCACTTTGAGCTCTAAGTCTGGATTTCCTCCATACACCAAAAATATATCTTTAGTAGCTCGTAGGTACTTCAGAAAATTTTTAACAGCAATCCAATGGCTTTCACCAGGATTCTGTTAGTATCGGCTAACGATGTTTTGCGCGAATGCCACATCGGGTCTAGTGCATCTAACCGCATACATAATAGATCCTACAACCGAAGCATAAGGAATTCTACTCATACACTCCACCTCACTAGGCGTAGTAGCACCTTGTTTGACAGATAAACTAAGTCTTTCTTGCATAGGTATAGACCCACGCTTAGAGTTCTCTATCTTGAATCGCTTCAAGATCTTATCAATATCAGCACTTTGACTTAGTCCAATTAATCGCCTTGATCTATCTCGGTAGATCTTGATTCCAAGAATGAATGCCGCTTCTCCTAAATCTTTCATGGCAAAACACTTTCCAAGATGAGATTTAACATCTTGCAACATTGGAATGTGTTTTCCTATGATTAATATGTCATCGACATACAAGACAAGGAAAGTAACATTACTCCCACTAGCTTTGCGATATACACATGGCTCATCGGGATTTTGAACAAAACCAAACTTTTTGATTTCTTCATCAAACCGTTTATTCCAACTTCTTGATGCTTGCTTTAGTCCATAAATGGATCTTTGAAGCTTGCATATTTTGTTGGGATGTTTCGGATCAATAAAACCTTCCGGTTGATCCATATAGACTTCTTCATCCAAGTAACCATTTAAAAAGGCAGTCTTAACATCCATTTGCCATATCTCAAAGTCATAGTATGCTGCTATGGCTAAGAGAATCCTAATAGCTCTAATGTCCGCAACTGGAGAAAAGGTTTCTTCATAATCAACACCGAAACGTTGAGTATAACCTTTCGCCACGAGACGAGCTTTATAGGTGTGTACATTTCCATCCATGTCCGTCTTCTTCTTGAAGATCCACTTACACCCAACAGTTTGAGCATTTTGTGGAAGATCAACCAAGCTCCAGACTTGATTGTCTTTCATGGATTTCATTTCCACCTTCGCAGCTTCAAGCCATTTGTCAGATTCCGGATCTGATAATGCAGCTTTGAAATTCGGAGGCTCATCGAGATCTCCAACAACGTCTTCTTCTACCATCAGACATAGTCTTTCGGTAGGACGTCTTGTCCTTTCGGACCTACGAAGTGGAATCGCTTCATTATCATCGACTTGAGGTTCATCACTTTGAACATTTTCCCCCCCAAGTTGATGATTACTAGTATCTTCAGAAGGTGACACATCTTCTTCTTGAGTCTCATCAAGTTCTACAACCCTCCCACTGTTCTCTTGAACTAACTTCTTTTCAAAGAACTCAGCATATCGAGCAACACGAACAGTGTTTTTGGCGGGATCATAGAAGTCGTAACCCATCGTTTCCTTAGGGTATCCGACAAAGATGCACTTAGTAGTTCTGGGTTCAAGTTTGTTAGGCGTATCGCGCTTCACAAGTGCCTCACATCCCCAGACTCTTAAGTAAGACAAATTAGGGACATCACCATGCCATAATTCGTACGGTGTCTTGTCAACGTTCTTGGTTGGAACCATATTGAGAATGCGTACAGCAGTCTCTAGAGCATAATCCCAAAATGAAAATGGGAGAGTTGTACGGGTCATCATTGATCTCACCATGTCTAGCAAGGTTTGATTTCTCCTTTCAGATACTCCATTATGCTGAGGAGTATATGGAGGAGTAAGCTGTTGGACAATTCTACATGCTTTAAGATAACCTTAAACTCTTGGCTTAAGTATTCACCACCTCGATCCGAACGAAGAATCTTGATGGTTTTACCGAGTTGATTTTTAAACTCTTTGAATGTTTCAAAGACTTCATGTTTATGTTTAAGCAAGTAAACATAACCATAACGACTGAAATCATCCGTAAAAGTAATGAAGTAGCTAGCTCCTTTTCTTGACACATGTCTAAATGGGCCACAAACATCGGTATGAATGAGTCCAAGAAGATCTTTAGCCCTTTCTGGCGAATGCTTAAAGGGTTTTCGTGTCATCTTGCCGGAAACACATGACTCGCATTTATCAAATGATTCATCATTCAATTTTAAGATCCCTTCACGTTGAAGTCTTTCAATGCGGTTTTTGCCAATGTGTGCAAGACAACAGTGCCAAAGATAGGTAGAGTCCAAGTCAGTCTTGGCTCTTTTGCTAACATTATACATTGAATTATTTGAAACACAATCACGCATATCAATTTCATAAATACCATTAAAAGCAATAGCATCAAAATAATGAACATTATTTTTAGAAACTGAAATACCAATATCATTAAAAACATTAATGAATCTGTTGTCTTTCAACAAAGAAACTGAAATAACACCTCTAGTAATAGAAGGTGCATAATGACAATTGTCTAGAACAATAATTAAACCGGGAGGAAGAACTAAATGAAATTCTCCAATCGCTTCAACAGCTGTTGGTAGACCATTGCCTACTATCAACTGCAAAGCTCCGGGCTTTAGTTTCCTCCTTTTCCTAAGCCCCTGTAATTCATTACAGATATGAGTTCCACAGCCAGTGTCATAAACCCACAATTTACGCTTAGTTAAGGAAAATAATTCAATGGTGAAGATACCTGAAGTACTAGCGCTGCTAGTATTCTTCTTCTCCGAGTTCAACTCGGCAAGATACCTAGGACAGTTCCTCTTCCAGTGCCCGACTTCATTACAATGATGACAACTCTGGTCTTTAGCCATTGTACCCTTTTTCGTTAAAGGCATTTCATTACCCTTGGCGATTGGTTGTTTTCTTTTCTGAACTTTTCCCCCTTTGTTTGCAAGAACATGGGGTGTTGGAAATTTCTTTGGAAGCTGTTTTTCATACTCAATTATCATGGCATGGAGTTCAATAACGGTATTACCCGTCCCATGTAAACGATAATTGCTCACAAAATTCTCAAAGTCTTTAGAAAGTGACTTGAGAATTATTCCAATCATAAATGGAGGAGCATAAGCATTATTCAGTTTTTCCAATTTCTCAAAATACATTTTCAATTTTAGTATATGAGGTCCAACCGGTGTTCCTTGCTTGTGTTGTAGGCTAAGAATTGCTTTATGCAATTCATACAAATATTGCCTTCCAATCGCAGTATCGGTTGCACTCAACTCATTAGTTGCGGCACCAATTCTAGGAACAACTGATTACTCCTCATCAAGGACTTCATAGTTATTTAGAACCATTCTCGGTCTATGAATGAGATCATTTGAGTTTTGTCCAGAAAGAATTTTTCTTTTAATCTTTTGCCGAAAAGCATTGGTGTTTGTGGAGGGATTTATCGCCATCTACAAAACAGATTAAGTTCAAAAATCACTATTTTCGATAATCAATCCTTAAGAAATTAATTACCCAAATGTTTATAGAATAAACAATTAATTTCATTAAGGCTAGGATCCAATTGACATGCAACCATTTCATCAGTTGATCTGTTAGAAATAATTGCACTCAAAGGGTAAGTGACGATCAGTAATTGCATTACAAGTGCAATTCCTAGAAAGTATGGGACCTACGCAAGACACTCGATTCATCAAGCAATCTTTTGTAGTCATGTTTGTAACACCCCAACTAAGGCGGAACAATGAGATGTACAGAAAGTCGAGTATTCAAAACAAAGGATTATAAATAACATTCACCATAGTTTTATTTGATAAAAGAATTTACAAATGTATAAGCATGTGAACCAATTTCCAAGTACAAATGCGTCCACCGTACTTGAATATTAAGTTCACGAAACAAATAACAAGCACATGAAGTAGTATACTACAATGATCAAGGTGGATTCCATTGCCTATCACAAGGTTTGATCTTTTACTCCAAAGGGTAATGCAAATAATCATGAAGCATATAAATCCTCAATGCTTAAGCTTATTTCCTGAAAAGCATGAAGAAAAAGTGTCAACTACGAAAACGTAGTTGGTGAGTGCATAGGTTTTTATATAAATCTTGGTACATCACCGTTTTAATACTTAGAAAAACTGATTACTATTACATTTCGAAATATCCAAACCATATGATCGACAAAATTTTCATATCATGTTATCAAGTTTCCAAATATCATAATGTCATATCAAGACTTGGAGAATCTATAGTAAAATTTCAGGTTCTCATTTGTCAAATCATCATGAGAGAAAAAGTATATAAATCGATTAATCGTATATCATACCAAAATCATTCGGTTACCAAAATCATTTCAATATCACCAATTTCAACGTCTTTCAAGATATCATATGAGAGACGATACCCAATCCGTATGTCCAAACAATTTCCAATTATCAACAATATTAATATGAATTTCACTTAGCCACAAGGGCATAATTCAATATCAAATTTCATTTAGCCACAAAGGCATAATTTACATAATTTTGATGAGTAAATGCTTGAGCCACTACTACTACCATTTTTTCAAAGTCCAATAATAAATAAATAAATAAATTTTGCACAAACTGTCAATCAAGTGCCGTAGTAATAATAATATAGAAGGGTCGTGTCATGGAGACGACCTAAGTAAGGTAGCTAGAACACCCGTGGTCGGACTGGAAGTGGAAGTTGTCACAAAGGCAACCAACCTTCCACCGTTACACAAATGGGTGGGTGGACGAAACCTAGTTGCGCAACTAACTAACTACAGGCCTCCATAATCGGAGTAAATAGTAGTGAACCGAAGAAAGCGGTTTGACAGAACTCAAGCTCATCATATAAATCATTTATCATAATGAACATACGAAACAATTTCATTTCATAATCATAATATCAAGAATCATTTCATATATATGTAATAATAAAAGCAATTTAGCTTATATATCATGCTTTTCACCCCGATAGTTAAAACACATAAAATAGTTTGAAAGGGAGCTATGACTCACCTTGATATGCCGCATATTATACTCATCTATCCAAAATGGGTACTTCCCATCTATAGTTTCCTTGACCATATATCCATTATGTTCCTCCATCATTTTTCAAGCCAAGACTATCTCTACGATAGGACTAATATACGTAAGTTCCTATCTTAAGCCATCACTTAGAAATGCCATTTTCATTATGTTGCTATCAATTGTGGGGTCCAAGTATATTGGTAACACTCGCATCGTTTTGGTTGTAGAGATTGATGGTGTAAAGGGTTACTTTCATTACATGTGTAGTTATAAGTTGTTAGATTTTCGGCAACTTGGCTTCATTTGTGGTTTCACTTGATATATTAGGTTATCATATAGAAATATCTTATTAAGTTATGTTGTCCTTATTCATCATTTGTTGTGTAACCGATTTTAGCGTGAATTAACATTTGTGATATCAATATATATAGCTTGGTTAACATAATTACTTATGTAAATCTCACTTAATTATCTTTGTTTTATTTTGATTACACTTATCTCATGAAATTCGTTTAAGTGTTATGGGCCATTATCAATTGGGCCTTAGGTGTCATGGGCTTTTAAATGTTTTGGGCTTACATTAGTTATTAGGCTTTACCTTATTTGGGTTAGGTGCATAATAGGTCATAGTGGTTATTGGGCTATAAGGCTTATTGGGCCAAGTGGGCCTACTGATTTGTGTTCCTTATGGGTTCATTATTTGGGCCGGGTTAGCCCATTATGGTTCTTAGTTCATTACATAGCCCATTATGCCATTTATAAGATTACTTACAAATTTTCTGTTTTATACTTTATTTTTAAGAAATGTTAGCTACTATTTGGGGTCAAGACGAATTAATTGGACCTTCATGATTTTTACACAGTGACTTATATGTATCTAGTATTTTTGTGAATTTTTGGTGAATTTTTAGATGATGTTTGGTGTCCGTAAAAATTATCTAAACACAAACTGTCCCGAATGGGCACTGCTTGCGACATCAGAAGTTTTATAAAAGTTCTTGATGTTCTGATTGTTAGAAAAATCCCATGATTTTATTTTAAGTTCACAACACATTGAAATTACTTTCCACCAAGTATGACTTCCTGGAACTTTATGGATTAGGAGATAAAAATTGTTAAAGTTTATAAAATATTCATACAAAATTACAGTTTTAACCAGTTTCAGTAGAAAAATCATATCTTTCGTTTGGTTCAGTATTTTTGAGTAATTCCAGTTGGAGATTAATCTTAACTCATTTTTCTACAACTTTTATTTTGATAGTCTTTCTTGAAAATGCCCTCACATGCCCAGTTTTCCCGTTCAAAGACAGAAGATGGATTCTGTCAGCTTACTTTGTTTGCCCAATGCATGCCTTTACTTTATGGCTTCACCCAATACTTATTTTGGCAAACCCAATACATTTTGTTCATCCTAATTCATCTCTTCATGTTTTCTCCAGATTTTATTTCATATTTTATGGACAAATCATGTGATGAAGGTGATGAATTTATATTTGTGTTCTTGTGATTTCGGTTAGTGACTTTTATGCATTGTTTGGTCTTGAATTCTTATAAAATCCTTATTTCTTGTACTAACTTCATAAATCCCAGATTATTAACATGTATTTTAACATCAAAATATATATGAAATCATCAATTAAAGACCCATCTCAAATCTCAAATCAAAACAACTTAAACTAGTGCAAATCCAAGCATGCATGTAATCATCTCATCATTTAATCATCTCATCATTTTAACAACAAATCTTTATCCAACTTCAATTCAACAACTTAAAAACATATTTTTATGAAAAACTCCAGAAATATATTCATCAAGATATATAAAAATATGACCATATTTCAAAGGAAAAATCACTTTAAAAGTTATTTAATCTATAACAACACTTTTGGGTCTTAAACTTGTTGAATCCTTGAATCTTTTCTCTAGATCTTGACATGCAATAGCATGAAAGAAAAGATTCTATCAACTTGCTCTCATCAAGTGTATAATCAAAAGAAAACATAAAGAAAACATGAACTTTTGATAAAACCTTTTTAATATGAACAAGAACAAGATTAATCTAGAAAAGAGATGAAGATATATACCCTTGAAGAACACTTTTTGATGATGAAAATATGCAGATTTTCGTGACCCTTAATGCCTCCAACAACCCTTGTTTCAACCTTAATATAACCCTTAAACTATGCTTGAATTAAACCTTTATTAATCTAGCGTATAACCCTTATTATTAATATGTGTTTAGATGGATTTTTCTTCCTTTTTATTCCTTGAGGGCTGCCAAAAATGAAGAGAGAAAGAGAGGAGAGAAAGTAGTTGTTTGAGTGTAAGAATGTGTTTGTGTGTGTGTTGGAAGAATAAGTGTTGGAGTGTTAATTGTATGGGGAGTATAAGGGAGGATGAATTTTGATTGGAGGTGTTGTATGGGGAGTGGGGAGGGCCGGCCTTGGGGGTGGAATAAGGAGGGGATTTTTAGTTTAAAATTTAAAATGGGTATTAGTTGTAGGTGTATAATGTGATTATGTATAGGTTATATGTATATGTTCATGCATGCTTAATATTTACTAATTATTTGTGGTTTAAAACAAATTTGTGTTAGTATGTATATATATATATGTCGTGTATATATGTATGTATGGATATATTCTTGTATTTTTAGTTGGTTACATAAGCTATTAGTTATAAACTTGTATTTATTTTTAAGCATATATATACTTACTCATTATTTAAGCACTTTATGTACATATAACTTACAAATATTTTCGAGATGGAAATTTTTATTTTCATGGCCATATTTACTTAAATTTGGTTTGGTGTTTAATTTGTTGGACAATTTATAGGAATTTTGATTGTTATCTCAACTTGTGAGTCTTACATTATTGTTTATATAACTTAATTGATTAACAATAAAATTTTTTGTTCAAAGGTATTTTATGAAGTTCATTTAAAACTAGTTTATTGCTTGAGATTATCTCGAATGATTCTAGTTATTGTTTATGGCATTTCTAAGGCATTTCACCATACTAGAGGGCAATTGTCAATATGCCTAAATGTCTAGAAGGTCAATTTCCCTAACAAACCTCTAGGGATAGATACCTAGATAAATATAAGTACGTTGTCTTAGTCGGAAAATGAGGGTTGTCACAATGTTTTGTCCCATCTTTTGCCACGGGTCAAGGTCTCACCGCTTAACTCGTTTTAAGTCGTCCAACTAAGAACGTGCAAAATTGACCACCACTATGTACCAGTGAATGGGTTTTGCCATGCAATCGCCATTTCACCACTGTGTACCAGTGAGTAAAACGACGACCCCATGTGTCCTTGACAAATTGGATGGCAATGACTTAAGTTTATTGGGTCATACAATTTGATATGTGATCAAAAAGTTATGTTTAGAAGATTCATGCATATCTTCTAAACATAATATTTAATAAAATCATTTATATAGTCTTAATAACACAAGAGAGCTCGGTAGCTCCATTTGAACGCACAAAGAAACGAAAGGGGAAAGGTTTGCGATAAACGCAATTAAAAACTCGCCCTTTTAGAAGGCTAGCGCACTCCGGCTTATACCTCTCTTAGAGTTTGTTCAAATGGTGAGCCGGTGTATCCCAAGGTTGTAAGACTCCAATTTTATTAAAAAATCTCTTATTTCGATATTGCTTAGTCAAGTTTATCTTTTCTCAAAAACAATTTTACATCACAATTTATATCACAATAAATATGTAAAATCATAAACTATAACTTTTAAGCATGCAACGAGTTATGGTAGGTCACCTAAACATGTCACTATGGTTTATTCATGTCTAATCCGGCTCCACTTTCAAAGAAGAGGACCACATACATCAAGTCGCCTTGATTGTGTAAGCCTTAAACATATACAACACAAACAATTATCATATAATCACATATTTTGCTCACTGGAATCTCAAGTAGCTTCACGACCTGTTTAGACCTATTTCTATTCCGATTCAGATTTCGACCAGAACTACAAACTGTGGTTTCCATGCAGGTTTTTCACAATCAATGCGGTTTCTATCACGGTGATTGCCATAGCAATGAAGCTACCAGTAGATCTAAGCGCAAACACGGAGGATGACAGTAATGCGAGGTTTGTCAGCATTTTGTTCTTGGTCACCATGGTAGCCAATTTCCTTCCTTCTTTGGGGCTTATGGGTGACAAAGAACTTCTCATTAACATCATTGCCTTGGGTATTCTATTAATCACCATACTTGTTAATATATGGATCCTAGCTTTTTCATGGGCGTTGAGGAGTTTTGCTGCAGGTATATTCATATTACCTTGTCTGTTGGTATTTTCGGTAGCTTTGACCGTGCCAGCATCTAGAAGAAACTTACAACTACAGTACAAGGAGTTGTGCAGATTGGCTTCAAATCATGACGAGATAAATTTCTCTTACGAAGAACTCGTTAACTACGTTAAAATGCATTGGATGATGGCAGAAACAGGTGACCCCCAATTTGCGATAGCTTGTTCACAGATTTCTTTTACTTTAGGAGTTTTATGTTCAGATGTTGCCATCTTTGCCGTCTCATGGTTTATAGATCCATACTTTCCTCGCAGAGAATCATCCGATTATGATTGGTCAATCAAGATTATTAATAATGTGCAACATGTTGGGGTTTTGGTAGGTTGTGTAGCACCAATATCTAGATGTTTTACTGTCATCGGTTATAACAAGCCTTCTACGAAATGGAACAAGAACCATCTAA
Organism: Erigeron canadensis; assembly: GCF_010389155.1. NCBI lineage: Eukaryota > Viridiplantae > Streptophyta > Magnoliopsida > Asterales > Asteraceae > Erigeron > Erigeron canadensis. Next base: position 35,925,273 of record NC_057769.1, on the reverse strand, counting down.
ACGTGTTCAAAGTTGAAAAACAATGGATAGAAAGACTTGAGCAATGGAAACGCATCCACGTCCGTTCTCATATCCCAGGGCGCCATTGCAAAAAGGTTTTCCATCTGGTCAAAAACATGATTTTGAACATTTGTATTGCACTTCAGATAGTGGCTGCAGTTATATGTAAAATGATTTGCCTTCTTCCTAGATGTTTCCTGATCTTATTCTTTTATTGTTGGTATCTCTGCAAATTATTATTGAAAAGGTTTAAATGGGGGTCAAAAAATGACTACATAAGTGAAGAAGAGGTGGAAAAATATGCCAAGTATGTTATGCTAGCTGAAGAAGAGGCGAACCTTTCAGAGAGAATATTGACAAATATGCTTCGATCTATAACTAAACTTATTAAAGTATCTGCAGAGAAGGAGCCGAAAAATCTTATGAAGCTAATTCTAGATATATCTACTGGATTCAATGGAGTAATAAAGTTCGACAATGATGAAGTCCCTCCTCTATATCCTGAAGAAACCCAGAATTGTTGGAGCCTAGTAGCGGTAACGTTAATGACTATTGCAATTGCACTTCCAAACATTTCAAATAGCCATGTCAAAGAATTACTTGCTAGTATGCGGGAAGGACTCCAAATCGTAAGAATTGTTGAAGAAACCCTCAATGAAAATGCTGACTTGGTAGGTTCGAGAAAAGCAGCTAGACGTTTGTGGACAGACATTGAGTTATACAACAAGTGACTACATATTGATCTTCAAAATAAGTTTAGCAAGTCAAAATCAACAAAGAAGATTCTTCAATGGTTGGGTAATGAAGCAGTCAAAAATGTGATAGAGTTTAAGAGCTGCAAAAACAGAAGTTTGAACCGCTCTGTTCATAATTTATTGCTTCCAGTTCCATGTATAGAATTAGTCAAACCATACTACTCCACTGCAGTAAGCAAGAAAATTGGCCAAATGATGCGGAACTTTTTGAGTGGATATCAACAATAATTGCAGATCTATTCTGTGCTTGCTTTACCAACTTACCACGTGTCATAAAAATGAAGTGTCATCACGATGCAATAGAGAAAAGGAGGGACAGTATCCAGATTGCTGCTCAGCTTCTTGGTAAATCCAAAAAGATTCTAGAGATCCTCGAAGATCGCCAACTTCCAAATTTAGATTTAGACTCGATGGCCTATATCAATAAGTGGCTAGCTTTGCCAAATAGTCAAATACCTAACCGTTGTACTTCTTCAACCAGAGTTCAGCTTACTTCTTCAAGATCTAGTGAATTGCACATGGTAACTGTCGTGTAATATGTATGGATGTATTTTTATTGTCTATCGTGGATGTTGTTTTCTTTAGGTTGTCTAGCTTCATGTCTTGAACTTTAACGGGTTCCAATGTTCGTTAGCTATATAAAAAAAAATCAACAAATGCAACCGTATAGCAGAAGTAAAAAGGTCCAAATAACTTATATAAACACCGCGCTCTAATGACAACAATGACGAATCTTCAACTCCTAGCAGTTCTTCATGCTAAACTGCAAGCTGAATCAGAACAAGTGGAAACTGGGTGATTTATGGAATGCCCAGATTCCCTGGTGATTTATGCAGGGGTCATCATAGTTTCTTAGGAAAATTGTAGGTTTTCTTTAGGAATATAGAAGCTGCGTCATCATTTCTATAGCACAAACACGTAAGAGTCACTGACCTGAAGTTGAAGGCAAAGAAAGTCGGGATTAGGCAGACGACCCATAAATCTCTGCTAGAGTCAAACACCTGAATCCCTCAATAATAGTCTCGGTTTCAGTTCTAAAAGTGGGAGAACATTTCTTGCTGGAGTTGAAAATTTATTTATCTTTTACATCTTGGCAACCCGTCGCCATTAGCCCAGAATGTATAGATCCTTAAGGGACATAAGGTCGTCTTCTATAGTTTGACAGTCTTGACAGGTAAAAGAACGTGATGGGCTACTAGCCAGCAGCTAAAACCGACAAGAACCCTTAAAAAGATGCTTTCATTATTATTTAAGAAACTCAACATGTTCTGTCTACCATCAATTTCTGCAATAAACATCAAGTTCTGTTGTAGGTCCTCAAGGAATGGTTGGATTGTCTTCAACCATGGCCAACAATGAAGATTCCACCGCCACTTCCAAATTGTCTTCAATATATAAATCCATGGTCGCCGATCGGAATGAGGTGGACCGTGGATGAACCCGAACCCAACAAACAAACAACGACTTCCAATATCAACCATAACTCAAACATTCAAGCTGTAAGTATATACATATATATGTAAAAATAATACATATCCACTTTCTAATATGTACTAACCTTTAACAAAAATCAAAACTTTTTAAGACCATTAGGTGTATAAAAGAATGACTCGTTGCCACAACCGTAAAGCATCCATTAACAGCCGGGCCACTAGTTCCATATAATGGTGTGGGTTCGTGGTCAAATAGAAAACAGAATTCTACGCTAACAAAAAAACGAACCAAATTGACCAATTTGACTGAACCAAAACTATTTAACCAAAAAATAAATAAACTACCCAACCATTAGGGGCCATGGGCCGAATGAGAATTTATGGGACCAAAAAGAGCCCAAGAAAAGGCCATAGGCTAGCTGCAACAAATTTTAACTTGTCTAACATTTTTTTTTTTTAGAAAAAACAATTAATAAATGTTATATCCATAAACATAGCAAAAATTATTGTTTTTAAAAATACAAATTGCAAAATTATACAATATTAAAATAACATATTATAAAAAAAAAATCAAATGTTCATGTCCCTAAAAACTCAGACCATAAGTAGTCACCCATGTTACTCTTATGTCTAAACCTCCCATACCAATCACATATAAACCAATCGATGGTTTGGTGATAGATATTTGGTTAACTCAATATAGTTTGGTCAAGTTCTACAATTATTCAAGAACTTAAGAACCGGCCACTTTTTGCTCCAATAGGTCGAAGTTAACATAATCAATCAAACATCTACAGTTTACATAATTTTTTTCTTATTGGATAGACCACATGAATAGTACATTTGGCAAGTATTTGTTGCAACAATGCGTCAAAATGTTGATATTTTGGTCGTTATTGCTAGGATAGGGTTCAGAAAATTTCATTTCATGCATGTGCCCATTTACTTTTGGTCAAGCCTACACCGTTTACTTATATGAAAATTTCTGTTTTATCTTTCAGTTAACCTTCTCAATAAAATGTGGACATGTGATTTCTACTCTAAAACATTTTTATATTACTGTCAACATTTTAGATAACTTTAATAATTAAGAATAGGAAAAGTTAATGTATAAAAACAAGTATATCTGTGATAGTACTTCTGACCTTTATGTTAAAATAAGTTAGATGGCATAATTAGTTTTGTGTTTTCAGTAGAACACTTATGTAACATTTGATTTAAATCTAAATATTTTTGCTATTATCATCAGGTAGTTGGATATTAATCAGGACACCTCGACCAGTTTTCATGTGGCTATTATTCATCTAGAAAATAAATTAATTTCCAAGAATTTCATTTCATGAAATATGCATTTACTCTTTAAGTCAAGCTTAGTTCAATAATTCTATGCGTCTAAATTCAAGCGAGTACAGATATAAGCCAACCTTGTTCATTCCTGCTTTCTGCAACTTGTAATCAAACACATATTTAATGTCATGATGCGTTTACTATTAAGTCAAGCTTAGTTCAATAATGTGCTATATGCGTCGTCTTAATATAAGTCAACTTTATTCGATCATTCCTGCTTTCAGCAACTTGTAATCAAACAAATATTTTTGCAACACTTTAATATATTCATAGAATTCTGATTATTTACCTGCAAGCATCATGATGGAACCCATGGATGTCATGCCATGGGTCGGGCTGTATATTTGTGCAGCATCTTTATTCTGTACTCTTGCAATGGCAGCAGACGTATTTAATGGCTTTATTATAGGGAAACTGTGGTTTCCATGCAGGTTTTTCACAATCAATGCGGTTTCTATCACGGTGATTGCCATAGCAATGAAGCTACCAGTAGATCTAAGCGCAAACACGGAGGATGACAGTAATGCGAGGTTTGTCAGCATTTTGTTCTTGGTCACCATGGTAGCCAATTTCCTTCCTTCTTTGGGGCTTATGGGTGACAAAGAACTTCTCATTAACATAATTGCCTTGGGTATTCTATTAATCACCATACTTGTTAATATATGGATCCTAGCTTTTTCATGGGCGATGAGGAGTTTTGCTGCAGGTATATTCATATTACCTTGTCTGTTGGCATTTCCGGTAGCTTTGACAGTTCCAGCAAACAGAAGAAACTTTGAACTACAATACAAGGAGTTGCGCGGTTTGGCTTCAAGTCACGAGGAGATTAATTTTTCTTACCAGGAGCTTGTTATTTATGTTAAAATGTATTGGATGATGGCAGAGACGGGTAACCCCCAATTTGTGATAGCTTGTTCGCAGATTTCTTCTACTTTGGGGGTTTTATGTTTAGCCACCACCACAGGTGCCATCTCTCTGTTTTCTTATGTACGATATATTGATGGATCATCTGATTATAAGTGGTCAATTAAGATTATTTATTCTATGCAATTAGTTGGAGTTTTGGTAGGTGGTTTAGCACCAATTTTTAGATGTTTCACGATCATCAGTTATTTCAAGCCCTCTAAGAAATGGAGCAAGAACCATCTAAACGTGTTTAAAGTTGAGAAACATTGGATAGAAAGACTTGAGCAGTGGAAGCGCATATATGTCCGTTCACATATTCCAGGTCGTCATTGCAAAAAGGTTTTCCATATGGTCAAAAACATGATTTTGAACATTTGTATTGCACTTCAAATAGTGGTTGCAGTCATATGTAAAACAGTGTGCCTTGTTCCTAGATGTTTCCTGATCTTATTTTCTTGTTGTTGGTACTTCTGTAAATCTTTAATGAAAAGGTTTAAATGGGGATCAAAAGCATCCAGGGACTATGTACCTAAAGAAGAGGTTGAAAAATATAGTAAGTATGTTCTGCTAGCTGAAGAAGCGGCGGAGCTTTCAGAGAGAATATTGACAAATATACTTGAATCTATAAGTAAACTTATTAAAGTATCTACAGAGACAGAGCCAAGAAATCTTATGAAGCTTCTGGATTATTCCATAGGATTTAATGGAATAGTAGAGTTCGATGATGATGAAGTCCCACCTCTATATCCTGATGAAACCCAGAATTGTTGGAGCCTAGTAGCGGTAACGTTAACGACTATCGCAATTGCACTTCCTGGCATTTCAAATAGCCATGTCAAAGAATTACTTGCTAGTATGCGGGAAGGACTCCAAATCGTAAGAAATATTGAAGAAACCCTCAATGAAAATGCTGACTTGGTAGATGCGAGAAAAGCAGCTAGACGTTTGTGGACAGAAGTTGAGTTATACAACAAGTGGCTACATATTGATCTTCAAAAGAAGTTTAGCAAGTCAAAATCAACAAAACAGATTCTTCAATGGTTGGGTGATGAAGCAGTCAAAAATGTGATAGAGTTTAAGAGCTTCAAAAACGGAAGTTTGAACCACTCTGTTCATAATTTTATTGCTTCCAGTTCCATGTATAGAATTAGTCAAACCATACTACTCCACTGCAGGAAGCAAGAAAATTGGCCAAATGATGCGGAACTTTTTGAGTGGATATCAACAATAATTGCAGATCTATTCTGTGCTTGCTTTACCAACTTACCACGTGTCATAAAAATAAAGTGTCATCACGATGCAATAGAGAAAAGGAGGGACAGTATCCAGATTGCTGCTCAGCTTCTTGGTAAATCCAAAAAGATTCTAGAGATCCTCGAAGATCGCCAACTTCCAAATTTAGATTTAGACTCGATGGCCTATATCAATAAGTGGCGTGCTTTGCCAAATAGTCAGACAATTAGACGTTGTACTTCTTCAACCAAAGTCCAACTTACTTCTTCGAGTGAATTGCTCATGGTAACTGTCGTGTAATATGTATGGATGTATTTTTGTTGTCCTGTAACCGTTGTACTTCTTCAACCAGGTTGTCTAGCTTCATGTCACTAAGTTTCTTATTGGATGGACGACATGAATAGTATATTTGACAAGTATTCGTGCCCGCAAGAATGCGTCAAAATGTGGATATTTAGTCGTTATTAATGCTAGGAAAGGGTCCAGAAATTTCATTTCATGCATGTGCGCATTGACTTTTGGTCAAGTTTACTTGTATGTAATTTCTGTTTTATAGCTCATTTAGCCTTCTCAATAAAATGTGGACATGTTATTTCTACAATTAAACATTTTTATATTACTGTGAACAACTTAGATAACTTTAATAATTAAAAAAAAGGAAAAGTTAATGTTCAAGAACAAGTATATATATTTATTATGGTACTTCTGAATTTTATGTTAAATTAAGTTTATATGGCATAAGTTGTGTATATTCAGAAAACTTATGTAACATTTAAATCTAAATATTTTTGCTAATATCATCAGATAGTTGGATATTAAGGCCGGTGCTTATAAGGATGGAGTACCCTCAGCTTCTTGACTGCCACGTCAGCATTACATCACTCAGGACTTCCCTTAAGACTCTCACTGTCTATAAGACAAGCTTCTTCGAACTTCTTCCTCACATCATCAATTAATTTATTTTTTCCTATTACCTAAACATAAAATTAAAAAACTAGTTTTTGAATATTAAAAAACATATTAGGATTAACAAATTATAAAGAATACAAAAATAAAAACAATAAATTAATTTTAGGGGCTAAATTGATAACTTTTAAAACTCAAAAAGTTAATTCATAAACATATTATATTATAAGGGTAGAAATGAAAATTCATTATTATATATATATAATATATATATATAGATATACATATATGTACCTGTCCCTTTTGTCTTCCTCAGCAACTTCACCAGCAAATCTCACACACACACAAACTAGAACAAGATACAAGACATACACATATATATATTATGAATATATCTACCATGTTTATATATGTATTAAAGCAAAAAAAGAAGAAAAAGAAAAATACAAGTAAACACCGATGGCCCCACACGCAAGCGTCTTCCAACTTCTTGTGGGAGAATATTTGGCTGGACGCAAGCTTGAGGACACTAGCTGTCAATAACGTCCAACTTCTCCACGTCAAAGGACGCACCCTTTGAGACGCCTATAAGCACAGGCCTAATTAATCAGGACACCTGGACCTGTTTTCATGTGGCTATTATTCATCTAGAAAATAATCTTCCAAGAATTTCATTTCATGATATATGCGTTTACTTTAAAGTCAAGATTAGTTCAATAATTTGCGTCTAAATATAAGTCAAACTTATTCATTCCTGCTTTCTGCAACTTGTAATCAAACAAATATGTTTGCAACACTTTAATATTCATAGGATTCTGATTATTTACCTGCAAGCATCATGATTGAACCCATGGATTTCATGCCGTGGGTGGGGCTGTATATTTGTGCAGCATCCTTAGTCTGTACTCTTGCAATGGCAGCGGATGCTTTCCGTGGCTTTAGAATAGGGAAACTATGGTTTCCATGTAGGTTTTTCACAGTCAATGCAGTTTCCGTCACATTGATTGCCATATCAATGAAGCTGCCAGTTGATCTAAGTGCAAACACGGAGGATGACATCTTTGCAAGGGATGTCAGCATTTGTTTCTTGGTCACCATGGTAGCTAATTTCCTTCCTTCTTTAGGGCTTATGGGTGACAAAGAACTTCTCATTAACATCATAGCCTTGGGGATTCTATTAATCACCGTACTCGTTAATATATGGGTGGTGGGTGGTTTAGTTAGTGTAAACGTGTTACCTTGTCTGTTGGCATTTTCGGTAGCTTTGACCGTTCCAGCATCTAGAAGAAACTTAGAACTACAATACAAGGAGTTGCGCAGATTGACTTCAAATCATGATGAGATAAATTTCTCTTACGAAGAGCTTGTTAACTACGTTAAAATGCATTGGATGATGGCAGAAACAGGTGACCCCCAATTTGCGATAGCTTGTTCACAGATTTCTTTTACTTTAGGGGTTCTATGTTTAGATGTTGCCATCTATGTCATCTCATGGTTTATAAATCCATACTTTCCTCGCGAAGAATCATCCGATTATGATTGGTCAATCAAGATTATTATGTATGTGCAATTTGTTGGGGTCTTACTAGGCTGTTTAGCACCGATATCTAGATGTTTTTCTGTTACCAGTTATGTCAAGCCTTCTAAGAAATGGAGCAAGAACCATCTAAATGTGTTCAAAGTTGAAAAGCAATGGATAGAAAGACTTCAGCAATGGAAACGCATCCACGTCCGTTCTCATATTCCAGGGCGCCATTGCAAAAAGGTTTTCCATCTGGTCAAAAACATGATTTTGAACATTTGTATTGCACTACAGATCGTGGCTGCAGTACTATGCAAAATGATTTGCCTTGTTCCTAGATGTTTCCTGATCTTATTCTTTTATTGTTGGTATCTCTGCAAATTATTATTGAAAAGGTTTAAATGGGGGTCAAAAAATGACTACGTAAGTAAAGAAGAGGTGGAAAAATATGCCAAGTATGTTATGCTAGCTGAAGAAGAGGCGAACCTTTCAGAGAGAATATTGACAAATATGCTTCAATCTATAACTAAAGTTGTTAAAGTAGCTGCAGAGAAGGAGCCGAGAAATCTTATGAAGCTACTTCTAGATAAATCTACAGGATTCAATGGAGTAATAAAGTTCGACAATGATGAAGTCCCTCCTCTATATCCTGAAGAAGTCCAGAATTGTTGGAGCCTAGTAGCGGTAACGTTAATGACTATTGCAATTGCACTTCCTAACATTTCAAATAGACATGTCAAAGAATTACTTGCTAGTATGCGAGAAGGACTCCAAATCGTAAAAATTGTTGAAGAAACCCTCAATGAAAATGCTGACTTGGTAGGTGCGAGAAAAGCAGCTAGACGTTTGTGGACAGAAGTTGAGTTATACAACAAGTGGCTACACATGATCTTCAAAAGAAGTTTAGCAAGTCAAAATCAAAAAAGAAGATTCTTCAATGGTTGGGTGATGAAGCAGTCAAAAATGTGATAGAGTTTAAGAGCTGCAAAAAAGGAAATCTGAATCACTCGGTTCATAATTTTATTGCTTCTAGTTCAATGTATAGAATCAGTCAAACCATAATACTCCACTGCAATAAGCAAGAAAATTGGCCAAATGATGCGGAACTTTTTGAGTGGATATCAACAATAATTGCAGATATATTCTGTGCTTGCTGTACCAACTTACCACGTGTCATAAAAATGAAGTGTCATCACGATGCAATAGAGAAAAGGAGGTACAGTATCCAGATTGCTGCTCAGCTTCTTGGTAAATCCAAAAAGATTCTTGAGATCCTCGAAGATCGCCAACTTCCAAATTTAGATTTAGACTCGATGGCCTATATCAATAAGTTGCGTGCTTTGCCAAATAGTCAGACACTTAGCCGTTGTACTTCTTCAACCAAAATCCAACTTACTTCTTCGAGTGAATTGCTCATGGTAACTATCCTATGATATGTAGATGTATTTTTCTTCGAGTGAATTGCTCATGGTAACTATGCTATGATATGTAGATGTATTTTTGTTGTCCTGTAACCGTTGTACTTCTTCAACCAGGTTGTCTAACTTCATGTCACTAAGTTTCTTTATGATTTGATAGCCAAATGTCACTTTTAGTTTCTGTCTAGTTTTTCCAATGTTTACTCCTCCTTTTTATCCTTTCTGGTCCATTGTTGAAGACTTGCGGTTTGTATTTTTCTTTTTATTTTTTACGAGTATTACAAGGCATGAAAGACATATCTTTTTTCTTTTCTAAGAACAGATGGAATGAAACCCGGGATTCTCGAAAAACTTCATATTATTAATCCACTCAAACAAATATAGAAAGTGAGACTCGAACTCAAGTGGATCCTGACAAACTCAAAGACCTTACCAGTGAAATCCGTATCTATTTGGATCTTCAAGTTGATTTGAACTTGCCGGTTCCTAAGTTTCTAGCTCAAGTATTTTGAGGTAGAGGAGCTCATCTTTTTCCCACTCTTCATCTGTTTTAGAAAATGGCAAATTGGCAACAAACTCGAGCCTTCTTGAATAAAAGGTAAACGAAGGGGTTCCTATCTAGGCTACGCAAGGAAAGCGGAGCCTTTAGCTCTAATGTATGTGGCCCAACTGACCATCTCCTAGACTATATCCACCCAACCATATCCTAGACTATCTCCTTGGTGATCCCGAGATGTTTAATTGCTAAGTTTAAACCCAACACTCTTCTGTACGACACTTACCACAAACCATCTTTTTAAGATTAACACTCTTCTGCTCGACACGTATCCTGGTATTCAACCTGATTCATACTAATGTAGAATTTTGGTATACTTTCACAAGCAGAATAAACGTAATTTAGCATGATGATAAAATGATTAATGCTAACACTAGAGTTAAATCGGCAATTACATCACCGAGATTATTATGACTCCACTCAAGATATAGATCAGATTGTAGGACAAGTATTTAGCTGGAAACTCTGTCACAAAAGATAACCATATTCATCCACACGAGAAGCCAAACTCTTTTTTGACAAACAAAAAAAATCTTAATATATAGCAAATGAAACCGCTGCCAGTAAAGAGTATAATACTATACATTACAATAAATAAATACCTAACATTAATTCAGAATCTGGGTTGTGAGCAACTTTCCCAACAGTAGTCTTTAGCACCAATTACATCCATTGAGAATAGGCTTTCAAAAAAGAAGCAAGTTTTCCATCAGAACGAAAACAATCAAGAAATGCAGCCTTGAAGCAGAAGTAAAAAGGTCCAAAGAACTTATATAAACACCGCGCTCTGATGGCAACAATAACGAATCTTCGACTTCGAGCAGTTCTTTATGCTAAACAGTTCTTCATGCTAAACCGCCATCTGAATCAGAACAAGGGAGGACTGGGTGGGGTTGATTTAACAAAAAGATTCTCGAAGATCAACTGTACAAAAACATAACCTTTAAGGTAGCCTGCTTACTTTATAGCCAACATTACAAATCCAAACAGAACTACAGTAAGATCTATGGAAATCCCTAGTTCCCTGGTGAACTTATGTAGTAATCATATGGTAAGATTCAAGGAAATACCCAGATTCCCTGGTGAAGTATGCAGGGATCATCATAGTTTCTTAGGCAAATTGTAAGTTTTCTTTAGGAATCTAGAAGCTGCGTCATCATTTCTATAGCACAAAACACGTAAGAGAGTGTTTGGGTCAGATGAGCTCCACTGACCTGAAGTTGCGGGTAATGGGAGTCGGGATTTGGCAGATGACCCGTAAATCTCTAGAGTCAAACGCCTGAATCGCTCAATAATAGTCTCAGTTTCAGTTCGAAAAAGTGGAAGAACATCTCTTGCTGTAGTTGAAAACTTATTTATTACATCCATTGGCAACCCATCACCGTTAGCCCAAAATAGATCCTTAAGGGACTTAAAGTCGTCTTCAATAAGTTGACAATCTTGACGGGTAAAAGAACGTGATGGGCCACCAGCAAGTAAAACCAACAAGAAGCCTTCAAAAGATGCTTTCATAATCTCAGCCACTAAACGTGTCCGGACTACCTCATGCACTGTCTCTGCAATAACCATTAAATTCTGTTCTAGGTCCTGAAGGAAAGGTTCGATTGTGGAAGATGACAGCTCACCAACATAAAGACCATCCCAAAGAGAATGGCTAAGATCCTGAAACACAATCTTGTAAGCCATGGACTCACACAGCTGTTGAATGCCTTCCAAACACGCACCCGGGGTGAGATCAAACTTTTTTGATAAACCATTTGAAAAATCTTCAACATGAGCGGATTCAGAATTTCTCAGAAGGGTTATGATTCTTTTCTCTAAAACTTCGAGCTCTGTACGAATTTGTTGCAAAGTATTTATACGTACACATAATTGTGGTACTCCAAAAGCGTTATTATTCCCGTTCATTGTAGCAACCTGAGAATTCCTTCTCTGTAGGATGGCAGATTTTTCCTTTTTCTTGAATACACCATGAAACTTTGCCTCCGCTGCACACCTGGTCAATGCCGGCATAGTGGGAATATATGTATTTCTTGATCCTGTACATCAAATAAGCAAACAGTGAATATTCATGATATCGTATGAAATGTCCATCAATCTGAAGATTACATACTTCAGAAAAACAAAAGCTACATATAGTTGGATGGAATGGAATAACAATAAAATAGATTGAACAAGCTAATGGGAGGTATCATTACATTCGTCCCAAAAATAATTGTCCACGTTAGTATTTTAGTTTGTACCGGTTGTCCATTTCTAAAAAGGTTAATGGGTCTTGCTAATTGTGCATAATATAGTTATAGTAAAAATATTAATGACTGGTTACTTAGGAGCCATTTCATTTTTGTAGGATGGTCCGTTCGAACATGGTTCTTTCAGTTTGACTATTTTAGCGTAAATAAATATGAAGTAAATTGTAACTGTGATTTAATAATGGGATTTTCATATGTTCAAAATGTAAAAGGTGGGTTCTAGTTAATAACTAAATGCTTCAAAAAATAAAGAGAGAGAAGCAACAAGAGAGGGGATAATGTACGTCTAAGCCACCCATATACGTATTGAAATTGCTTTATATAGGCCACCAAAGTGGAAAAGTACGTACCTTATTTCATTTACGTCAATTATGGCATTGAAAAGAAAATGGAAGATAACGTAAATGCCCTTAATGTTTTAACAACAAAAAGAAATAATCTTTGGAAAGGTCTCAACATGTTATGGAAACTTCTTGCATTTTTCAAATATCTTAAAAGAATTTTTGTCATCTGGCATGATTTTGGCCAAAATTGGTATTAATGAAACCAAATACTAATTTGGGTGGCCTACTATGTACTTTATAATATATTTGTGGCCTTAATTAAAGCGATTATATATTTGAGTTACCATACACTTTTAAAAATCAAAAAACTATTATACAGCATTTCTTATCTATATATAGATGTAGAAATAGATATATCATTTTAGGGAAAAAAATATTTTAAGTATTAAATATAGAAGGTTACTAACAGACACATTGAGCAAACAGGTTATATCTTCTTAAGTTATCGTCCCATTCCCCCTCCCTCGAGGAACGTGATTCTTTGCATTTTTGTAGTTCTAATTCCATGGGAAAGACTGTTTTCATTCCATACCATGATGAAATGGAATAAACAAAACAAACTAAAAAAACAGGGAGTCCTTGCCCATGGAATAAAAATTAGCAAAATGAAAAGAATCGTTTTCCATGAGAAATTATTTATTGATTTTATTTCACTCTTTTAGACGTAAACCACAGCTTTAGTTTCATTCTGGAATGGACCATTTCATGTCCTTCATGCGTACGTTTCAAGATGTAAAATTCAGCCAATGATTGTGGAGATTAGAACATTACCGCAACCTGACTTCACTTTACTTGCGTAATACTGGAGACATCTATCAAGGCCAACTATTAAATCAGGAAGCAATGCTGGATGCATGGGAATTGGCAACTGAAAAAAGGCATCCAGAGTTTCATCTATAATCCTCAAGACTTCAATAGCAGAGGGAGCATATCCTTCTTGATTAGCTCGTGGATTCCATACCTATATATTATTTCAATATTTCAGTATTTGCAGACATATTGAAGGTATAATGCAAAATTCTAATGAGAACCACCTCTTGTTGAAGATTTCTGTCTACCCACTCCTTCAATCTGTCCAATCTCAACTTGGTCCAACCTTTGACAAGATTGGCTATTGCAGCTTCAGCTTCAAAAGGTGGCATCTCACGAATGATTGCTTTCCCACCATCATCACTATCAACCGAATCCTCAACTGCTATCTGAACAAGGTCTTTCTCTAACTTATCAGCAGCTCTCAAAACTTGCACTGCATCTGGCGTCAACTCGGTTATACCCGAAATAAATTGTTTTAATTCATTCCCATAACAAATATGAAGAGTGGCAACAGCCACACCAGCAGCAAGAGGATGCCATCTTTTGAGTATTGGGCTAAACATTTTCTTTTCTTTGGTAGCTAATTCACCAACGTCTTTCGCAAGAATAGCAAGGACCGGAAGTGGGTTTGGCTGGTTTCGTGATGCCCTCCTGCTTGAATCTGCTTTCTCCATTATCTGCATCACAATCAAGATTCAGACTTATTGATATCTATCAAACCATAAACAACGAAAACTATTCATAGTAGATCTCGTAACTAGTAAATGTGAAGCCATATATATGAGAAAACGTATCACATTACTAACTTTCTGAATCAAACTATTGAACAGAACATTCATATGGTGGAGTATTGGCGTTTTGAATGGACCCATTCCATTTATCCCATTCCATTTCACAAAACAATCAGCTTTTGACTGGACCATTATAGTTCTTTGACTCCATATCAATCACTGCATTATAAAACTGTGCAGGGACAAATGGACAATAATGCCAATATAAAAGTTTTCTAGTCATTTTACTCTAGTTCTTCATTTAAGCTATATAGCATCAAAAACAACTTACTTGGGCAAAGGCAGTCCGAAGCGATGACCTAATGTATGTATCAGTCCTACTTCGAGGCACATCAACTTCATTTTTTCTTCGGCGACGGTACTCATTAGATATGTCTTCAACCAAAATTTTAGCAGCTGATACCCCCAAAGAAACAATACTCTGCATAGAATTAATATTTCCTTTGTCAAACGTATCATGATATGCAAGAAGTCGTTTTTCAGCCCAGCCCAATATCGATGTCAATGTAGAATTCAAGATTTTAGCATAAGTAGTATCCTTCGTTGTCTTTGCATCTTTTGCAACTTCTACAAGCTGGCAATCAGCAGCATACAGCAGATCATTATCTAATTGTCCAGTTGAAACAAAACGATTAAATAAAACCCACGAAAAACATATGTTATGAAACATTTGGTTTATTCCTAGTATTCCCCATGTTTTCTTAAGGAGTTCCATAACCTCATCAACTTCATCTATAATAGACGATTCATCATTAGCATCAAAGCATGTTTCTAGAAGGATCTCATAGAGTCTAAGATTCAACGGAACCCCATCTGCCCAATGGCATGATTCTGACAACCCATCATTCGATCGGTTGGCAAGTGACATTACAGCTCCACGTAAAACTTGCATTGCCTCGTTATTCCTTCCAGTTTCAATTGGTCTTTCCAATGCACCATGAATAATTTTTTGCAGCCTCTGGGAAGCAGTCGTGGAGTTGCCAAGTGGCACATGAGGGTGTAAAAGAAGTCCAGCTTCCAACATCTTCAAGTTTCTCTTCTGCCACATATCATACTCTTGTTGGTCGGTAAAATCTGAAGATTTAAACTGCTGTAATAGCTCTAATGGAAGAACCATCATTTCAACTCGTCTCCCAACCTGTTATCAGTGTATATAGATTATCATGATAAATATATTTTCAATTAATACATTACAAACTATATTATAAACATGATAGTATATGACAACTTGAGTTTGAACATCTAGCTAATATAGATTGTCCGTATATCTTAATACAAGACACAAGAGTATAACAAAAGTCGGTACAATTTGACTTTAGGATCAAAAGAGACAATTTGCAATAATAATAAACTTGGCAGTCTTCTATTCATGCCAAAATACAGAGGTCAGCAAACACAATCAATATCAAGCACATTACTTTCGTCCACTTTTCATCTAATCAACCAACAAAAAAGCATCAATAACAACTTATAATTATTATCAGTCTCTCCATAAAAAGTTTCCTCCTTTCATCCTCTTATCCAAGATAGTTCATCTATGTACTACGTTGACTAAGTAAATTAAATTTGAACGGAAGTAAATTAATATAACTTCCATTACTTTCAGTTTTGAACATCTACAAAAACCACAATCTTCAAAGGCGTTTGACTACATAGCATCGTTCACAAGAGAAAAGTCTTGTATTCGAAAACGGATTTTCGCTCATTTTCATTATTCCACTACACAAAAAATGGTCAAATTTCAACACACTATAAACCACCAAATATTATACCTTTTTTTTTTAAAAAAAAAACTACATTTTAATTTTCATATCTAATATAATCTAATGTGTAATATAAAATATATATACACATTTAACATCAAAATTACACAACTTTCTAATCAAATTTTGCAAATTTAAAGCATTTACATCACCAAATCTAATCACACACACATATATACATATATATTATATATATATATAATACCTGACCAGCAGAAATTCTCAACAATGCTCTTCTAATTCTAGAATCAGCAGCTTCAGAAATCTTCATCTGAATCCTAATTAACTCACCAACAGTCATAACCTTCTTCACCGCCTTCCCACCGGAACCACCGCCGCCGCCGGATCCAGCTGAGCCAGGACTTCCGGCACCGACAGACGAGCTAGATCGGAGACCGAACGCCTTCTTCATCTTCGACGCCGCCGTCGACGTTATCGATCTCTGAGACGGTGAAGCTGACAACGCCGCCGGCGAACCTGACGCCGCTGGAGAACCGGACATCGCCGGAGAATTGTAGGACAATGCTTTGCCGGTTGAAGTACGGCATGCGGCAACGAAGATCTCGTAGGCGGTTTCACGGAGGTCAGTGGCGGTTAGTGACGGTGTTAAGTCAGTGAATGGTGATGGAAGTGGCGGTGAACCGGAATTAGTAGTGGATGAACCGGTGGTGGTGATGGTGGTGGTGGACCGGGTTCCGTTCATTGTGGTTGAACCGGTTGAGTCTCTTCTTGAATGGCCCAGTATTCTTTCTCTACTAAAGAGAGAAGCCATTTTGAAAAAAAGTGTGTGTGTATGAAACAAAAAAAAAAAAAGAGTAAAGTGTAAAAGATGTGAGAATATGATAATGATGATGATGAAGCTAGCTGTGTGTGTATCAGTGTGTGTGTTTTTTTGTTCTTTTTAAAATTATTTTTTTTTAATTGTGAGTCTGTCAGCAGTGGATCTTTAAATAATTATATTATTATATGGTTATGATTATTACGAGTATTATTTTATTGTTAGATGGGGTTTAGTAACAATAATCCAAGATTTTTTGTTTTTTGACTTTTGACTTTGTAAAAAGAGTTTTTTTCCAAAATAGTGTGGTGGGAAAACTTATTTACCAAACTAGTATAGTTTTAACAATATTTACCATTTTAGTATAAAACATAATTAAACATTATATTTATATCTATTAAATATAATAAATAAAGATATGTTGATAACACATGTTGTTCGATTGCATTCATGTTCATTTTTTCTTTCAATAACGATTGGGTATAAAAAATACAACCATACACAATGATTAATTAGGCAAACACAAAATCGATACTATGAGTTTTCTGAAGATGAAACAACACTACAAAGACAAAAATATCGGCATTTACGATGACACGTGAATACAAATCGATCAAGTATGTCCCAAACACTAAAAATTTATGCTCTATAATATCGATCTAACTTGATATTATTATACGCCAATTAGTTTAATAATCTAAGATACTATGATAATAGCTAAAAGCAATTACTTGGTAGTTAATCAGAGATGTTATTCTCAATGGGATGACATCCTCTCTATAAATGTCTCTTCCATTGATTCGACGATCCGCATTTGATTTATCATTTATTCTATTGTTTCAACAGAAATACCATTATATTTTACTATTACTTTGTTAGTGATTTTTTGTATATTTATCAACATTTTTTTTTATAAAGTTAGTTTTGATTCAGACGTGCTGAAGACAATTTTAACCAACAAATTGTTGGACCTCCAACCCCCCCTTGAGATGAGAAACCCAAAATTCGAACCCGAGACATTGAGGAAAACTCACCTTCGAGACCCACATAATAGATTTAGAAAATACCTCTGACCAACCCACCTAATTTAATGTTTAATTATGTTTTATACTAAAATGGTAAATATTATTGAAACTATATTAGTTTGGTAAATAAGTTTTCCCACTACACTTTGGAAAAAAACTCTTGTAAAACTTAGAAAGTTTTTTCCTTTTTGTTGTTAAACGTATTTATTTTTTTATTTTTTAATAAGTTAGTTTCAATTTGAACTTGCTAAAGACAATTTTAACCAGCGATTTGATGGACCTCCAACCCCATCTTCATAAAAAATATCTTAAAATTTAAAACTCCAGGGCCCACATAATGTATTTAAAGTTAAATGTATTTATTTACAATGTTTTTTGTATGGGTTTGATTTGAAGATTTGAAACAGTATATAATTTTAATAATTTATTTATTTTATTTGATTATATTTTGCATATTGGATTTCTAGTTTTAAAGATTTGATACTTTCTCATCTTAAAATTATTGTTTTTAGTTTTTACGCAAGAATCAAACATTATTTAAAAAAAAAAAAAAAAAAACAAATCCTAACAATGCTACAGCTTCAATACAAATCATATCATTAATATGGAGAGGGGCGGTACTAAAGGAGGGCAAGGGGGTCCAATGCCCCTCTTCAAATTTAAATTTTGTCATGTATTTTTAAATTTTTCATAAATTTTTAAAAAAATTCTATAGGTTTTTAACATTTTGCCCCCTTTTAAATTTATTTTTCGTAAGTATTCTAATTTTGTCCCCTTTAGAATTTTTTCCTGGTATCGCGTCTAAACATGGAACATTATTTGGGTTAGTCTTGGTTGTAATCTTTATTTTTACTTAAATTTGCATATTTTAATTGAATATCTTACAAGTCAAACTTTT
The DNA here is from genome assembly GCF_010389155.1 of Erigeron canadensis. Classification (NCBI taxonomy): domain Eukaryota; kingdom Viridiplantae; phylum Streptophyta; class Magnoliopsida; order Asterales; family Asteraceae; genus Erigeron; species Erigeron canadensis. The sequence continues at coordinate 35,906,533 of NC_057769.1, read as the reverse complement.
GTTACTTATATGAAATGAAGTCTAAATTTGTGCTTAATAGTAAAAATAAAAAATATATAAAAAAGAAAAAATTATATTCGTATTCCATTTATGGGCTTTTTCACAAGTGATACCAAGTCAAACGCCCTTTTAACTCTTTTAGGTGGTGAGTTAAATCCTTTTGTAAATGCGAATATGCACTTTTATTGATTGCTAAAATCCTAATCCAGCGTATTAAATCATGATTAATTTTTATTCTTTTTTGAAAGAAAAAATATTTTTTAGTATGATTGAAATTGAGTAGAGAAAAAAGGCACATGTCAAGGTTGTATTAGAGGACAAAAATAGCCATTGGATTGGATTGGTTATATAAAACTTCATGTCGACGCAAACGTAAAGAAAGCGAAGCTGGAGTACAGGAAATATAGGTTGTATAATTGGAATGGACTTATCATTAATTAATAGAGGTGGCCACCACACATCCCATGTAATAAAATGGTAACATATTATGCTTTTCAAATTTCATTTCATAAAACATTTTATTAAGTTGTTTTTCCTTTAAGAGGATTTGTTTTTGATATATATTTCTTGCTTAGTTGCTGACTTATTGTTCAAAGAGTTATAACGGGATTTGAACAATTTAACTAGTCATCACGTATACCACTATGACCAAAACAATTAACAATAATGTGGAAAATATAACTGAGATGAAATAAATACCTTCTTAAATGTTTTATAATCTAATCTAATGTGTGAAGTAGTTAAATGTGTGCGCGCATTTCATAAATCAAAAAGAAATGTATGAATGGATGTTACATACAAACTACTACTCTACTCTAACATGACAACAACCGTCACATTAATTGGTTAACTTCAAGGATAAAATATTGTTTCAACTTAAAATATGATTCATAAAGTATATATCTACATGTGCACACATGGACTAATTCTCGTTGAGGAATCCACATATCAACAATACTCATACTCAATACTCAATATTATATATAAGTTTAACTTATAAATAAAGTTTGGTATTCATCATGACTGTGTATTATTATAATTTATTATATTTTATAGATGAAGTCTATTAGAGTATTTTATATAAATGATATATTTTTAGTTTGATCCAAATGATCTCTTATCATAGCGAACTGAAGTATCCAACAGACATGTTATTTTTGAGAAAAATAATAGATGTGAAATTACCATGTTATTAAAAAGTCTTAATTTTGACAATGATAATATGGAGGTGGTTGAATAAAATGACAATTGGGATGAAAAAGACAACTGATCAGTTTATGGGCAAAGAGAAATTACATTTGTGCCATTTGCTCTCTTAGATATTATGTTACGTCGCATTCATTTTATGTCATATGAATAAAATATTTCTCTTCTTCTATACTTATATATGTATCTGTTCCAATTTAGAATACTAGTATAGTAGCTTGATATATTTAAAAATATGTATAAAAATTTGGAATTGTTACATAGCAAATAAAATGTGAAAATCAAGAATGAAGATGAGTTAAATTCATATGTCATCCTTTAAACTTCTAAACGTGTATTTAAGTATACGAGCATGGTACCCACGCAATTCGTCGGCGGTGGTGAAGAATGCGGTCTGATGGTGGCGGTGATAGGGTTTCACTTTGCTAGAGATGAAAATGGTTAAAGGACATAGTTGGTATATCATGTGAGAAGGTGCTTAGCAAGGAAAATTATCTAAAGATATTTTTGTCTTATCCCGTTCTTAATTAAGTTAAAAGAAGAAAACCAGTTTCTTTTATAAGGTAATTATAGATATTTTAATCCATTTAGGTTTCCGTAAATTATTACAGTATTTGCCTATATTTTTCTAAACATGTTTTTATGTCTTATCCATCCCTTTGGGAAAATGGGATTAGTTGGTATCTTGACAGCTTGACTTGCGGAAAAAAGCCCAATCAAAATCTACAATTTTCATTACCCATTTGTCCATTACATTATAGCATGTACAAAACAAGTTGGGCCAGAACTGGGCCATTTATCACCTCCAAAGGCTCCAATTCTTCATAAGCATTACTCGTAAAAGGTATACGACATTTCATCGTTTAAATTTCTAAAGGTAGTAAAAGACTATTTCTCAATATCAATTAGCTATACAAATTTACCATAATGGTTTCCTCTGGAATTGGAGTTAGGTATATAAAGAGGCATGCCGCTAAACACAAATTTACCGTTCAAAAAAAAATTAGCTATACAAATTACGTCCACAAAATAAATTTAGCAATATTAATAGCGTACTATATTGTTTTAGCTGTATGTTTACATTTTAGACGTCTTTCCAAAAGAAAACTATATAGTTGAGCATATATAGGTACCTTTATGATCTACATTTAGTTTAGTACCAGTAAAAGTAAATTTTTGTCATAAGTTTAAACCTTTCTTAACACATATATTTAACCAATTGCTATCTTATTTTAAATTACTAATTCGAGCAATGTATAATAAAAACATATATATACATTTATTAATTACATAATCGAATTTACATTTACAATAGAGGAAGGCTAGCGGGCTAGTCTATATACAAACAATAACCATACCAATCATGCTATAAGCGGATATGGAAAACATGAGATGTAGTCCGCCATATTCCTACCCGAGAGTAAAGAGACTGCATCGCGTAAGCTATTGTATACAGACATGTTACATATTTCCTTTCATTACATATGTGATCATTATGTGCACCAACATACTATGGCAATATAGTTTTACTTTTGTACAAAGTATCCTACATCGAGTGAGAGATGTCCAAAAATGACGATCTTGATCGGCTGTTCGATCTTAATTAATTACAGACAATATTGTCTTTTTAATTAACGCTTAATTGGGAATCCAACATCCATGAAGCCCATATGGAAGCCCATAAGGAAACTTTGCTCTTGCAATTTCTACGAATGTTGATGCATCTAATATAAGCGCGTAGCCTTCACCATTTTTGTCACTAACCACTGAAATCACGACTCCTGTGGCGCATATGAACATTAGTACATAAGAACATGATATATTAGTTCTATAAATATTTTTTAGTTGATTGTCTATATATCATGGTTTTAGTTAAGGTTTTGGATAATACCGTCGTCCTCTTCTATAGCACCAGGTCGTGCGACGAAAAATGGTTCAGATGGCACTGCACCTTCATCATACCAATTTTTTGCCTTTTTCTCTTCCAAGTCTATCTGTAAACCGTGTGAAAAATGTTAGAAATTTACAACTAATGAATTATTTTTGTTTTGACACTTGAGAACGTGTAACAAGCAAAAATTGACAAGAAAAAATGTACCTTAGTGAGGGTGTTGGGGAAGTTACAAGGGCGTTGAGCACCACAAGCATAAGCATATCGGTATCTCTTGCCTAAATAAGCCGGATTGATGCTACACATATCCATCCCCCTTCCATGTTCATTGGGGTTTAACGCATCTACTAATTCCCCATTTGGACTCCCATCAAAAGGTATTCTAAATCGACCAACCCTGCCATTAATTTATCTCTATTAGAAACTCAAAATCATCCCAAAAGCCGATAATTAAGAATAAAGGTGTCACAAATGAATCAATACGTACAACTTAATGTACCTAGCGTCGGGTAGAACGTCCTGGCCTGACCATGATCGTAGATTTTGAAGCCGTAGCTTGTCAAGGATGGTAGTGTCAGCGTTATGCTCACAACAATCGGCTATAACTCCAATCACTCTTCCATCTTCGTCTTTCTCTTCATACGCGTTGATGAAGTGAAATGTCACAAATAAAGGAACTTCAACACTTGCCACCTTGAACATTTTATGACAAAAAGTTATTTTAGGCATAACTTAAACAACCATTTTTCTATTAAAAAAAAATGTATCCAACAATGATCAGATCAAACATTTTATATATACTTTTTCTATGTAATGAAGCTTACCAATTTACCACTAGCTTTGCACATAACATGCATAAACCCTTTGGATTCTGGATGCCACTCAAATTTGTACAATGGTGTAGGTTCAGCCCTTAATAAGTTTTGTGCACAATACCTCAAAGGCATCTCGGGTACAATCACATAATGTTCGGTCATCGGGAATGAATGGACCCACCCCGGTGACGGCCCGTTACGACAGTCAACCCGACCAATCACCTTTCTTTCATTTGAACCGGGCTCCATTCTTGCGACTAAATAACCCGGGTTCAACAAATCAGGCAACAATGTCAAAAATTCTGTATCAGTCACTATAGGATGGGCTGAGTGTACCAGCCCACCGAGTGAGTCACTATACTCGAACTTCCCTATAGTATCTAAATTATTGGGGTCGATTATAATTGACCCTTTAATTGTCTCGGTGAGACAAACCACCCGGCCGTCACCTAACTGTACAACGCCAGTATTGGCATTATCAGTTAGGGAGGCACCTGAGAATAAATTGGCCAAGTCTCCAATATATGACAAAAAGTTGTCATATTTTGGGACCTCTGAAAATTCACGATAACAAAGTTTATTGTTTTTTCGTGCGGCTTTATAAGCATCAGATTCAATTTGTCGGTGGCCCATAACAAGGCGGCCATTCTCGAAGTGGAGGCGAACAATGGTGGCGTAGCCGTCGAAGAGGTGGCGGAAGCTGTAGTCTCCGATATGCCACAGTCCTGGTCCATTTCGTAAGTAAGTCCCATTCTGCATGCATGGTTATATATAGATCATAAAATTAAAAAATATATCAATTGATTTACAAAAGCTACTTGGTCTAATAGTTAAGTGAGAGGTGAAAAACTTATTTGATTCCGGTTCAAATCTGAGTATAAGCTTTTGAATTAATAAATGAATGCTAACAATCACAGTAATATTTTTCGTTAAGAAAATAATATTATGCATAAAGAAAGACAAATGAATTGGTGGCAAACAAGTATATATGTTTATATAATAAAAAATGTCATCTCATAGTAATGGAATCTTTTTGATGCGATTAAGATTATTATATAATAATTCACCCCATATGATATGATATGATCGATTTGATGTATAGACTAGCTAATTAATGTTCGATTAAACTAAGATAACTCGAAAATAAAAACGATATAGCTTATGATGGTGAAACAACAAAAAAAAAAAATTCAAATGCTTTTTGTAAACTTACATTTTCATAAGCTACTAATTGGGTTATATGAAATGATGCATGTAATTCGTAATGTTTGTTTTCATGCATGCATATGCATATGGTAAGGGGTTTGACGCAGCATGGTTGGATCAGTGGTAAACAGTCTTGTCTCTGGAGACAAAGGTTATGGGTTTGATCCTCATCCCATGCAAAGGTTGTAAGACCTTTTCTACCATTTAGGTAAAAACAGGTGGCACTGAGCAGTTAATTACTTACTTACTTAAGGGGTTTGGCTCATATTTAGAATAAAAGTTTTAACAACCATTTATAAGATTTTATACGAAATATAGTATAGTATTTTTAGAAATTGATATAGTTATAATTATTCTACATAGCTATAGTTATTTAATTTGCAATATACTATGAAGGACGGTAATATGATTGAATTAAATGCGATAATAAAAATGACTGAATTATCATACTATACGGATCTCCGAGTAGAAATATAGCCATGATAAAATTTCATATATTCATATTATATAATAGGTGTCAAATTAGTAGTGGTGCACTATAAAATTGGTATCATAAGATTTGCACTAGCTAGCTAGCTGCAAATTGAAATATAATTATCTATACCAATTAATGTATCATGATTCAATATTTGACAACTGATTAAACAAATTATTGGAACCCATGGAAATGTACATACCAGCCATTTTGGGATCTCCCCTTGTACAACGAGCTCCCCTTCCCATCTATCTTGTTGGATGCTAGTCCATGCGGCTAGCTTCTTCTCCTTCGCCACCTTACACGGTCGCACTTGAACAATTGGTGGTACGTCGGTTGCGACACTCACTATAGTACTTAACTCCCTACTTTTATTTGTTTTTGGATAAACAGCTTGTCCAAAGGCACTAACATCGACGTCGGAGAGAGCCATGCATGATGGCAAGGTTCGAGTGGCTAAAAATGAAAGGGAGGATGCCATAAAACTAACTTGTCTCGGATGGCTAATTATATAGTTTATGAAATAGCTAATTAATTTGCGAGGTAGGAAAGGTTATAAAACTTGTTGGTAAAGATATGGTGGTTTTGAGGGAGTATATATAAGGGATTTATGGACACTATATATGTAGCTAAGGAAGCTGGCTCATGGTATCATGATGAATGATGATACTCGTTTATAATAGTAGCGCGCAACATTAAAATTTAAACCACCTGTGAAGTTGGCATAATGGCAAGACGTACATCTTGATATTTTTTACACAAATGGTCAATTAGCTTTAAATTTTAATTATGAAGTAATTATTTTAAAGATAGCTCGGGAAATGCTTTAGTTGGTCACAAAGATATTTTAGTTCAGATATATATTACATATGAGTACTTAAACCTCCATCAGTCTATCGAGCCTCATCTCAAGTACTGTTGTAATCAGGATGGATTAAAGGAGGGGAACTTTTATAAAATGTTGAGTTGCACCTTAAGTATTCTAGCTATCTAATTTAAAAGCAGGATATAATAGTTTTGTCAGTTTAAAAAATAATAGTAATAATATTAGAATTAATAAAAAAAATATAAAAAAAAAACTTAAAAACAAAATTGAAAATTGCTTTTATCTTCGTGACTCAATGATTATGCCATACAATTAATTACGAGTACATGATATCTAAAATTGTTGTATTTCAATTTCCTTGCTCCTTTCGGCAAATGAATATACTTTACGTAAATATCCAAGCGTGTATATGTGTGCATTTTTGTTGGGAAATATTAGGTTTGGTCGTATTAGCTAGAGAACAATTTAGAATAAGTTGTATAAAAGAGTTTTAGTAGTTTTGTACGCATAATTAAAATTCAATCAGTATTCAGTAAGTATAACAAGAAAAAATAACAATGTCGAACAATAGTAAGAAACAAACGCATACATTTCCTATATAAAATGACAAAACCGTCTTTCTATATAGGAGTAAAATTACGCAGATGATCCTTATGGTTTTCTTGAATTTACACATTTGAGCCTTTTAGATTAATAACTTTACGTATGATCCTTTATTTTGAAACTTTTTGCATTAATAGTCCTTTATGGCTACTAACTTTTCTATATAACAATTCTATCTTTTTTTGAAATTAGAAAGTACGAGAATGATCATGTAATGTTTCGGATAACTAGTTTTGAACTTTATCATCATTTGTGACTCGTAGATAAATAAAAACTGTTTTTTTTCCAATGATTATGTAAGAAAATTACTCATATAAATCACTAAATAATAGAATATAAAACTAATCATATTAATAGTTATGTTAAAAAAAGCTAAAGGGCTTACAATCTCTCTTTGCTGTAGGGGCGCTTCTCCTACGGGGCACATGAATCTTCCGTTTTTTCCTTTGATAATGAAGCTAATAATGGGGTGTTTTTATACATGTTTTTATATCGTTGGTTATCCTTCCTTGTTAATAACATTGAAGTAAGTTCGTTTTTTCTTCCAGATAAATTTAAAGATTTGTAAGAATTTTGAGTATTGATAAAGATATAATGTCACAGCTAAAAAACGCATAAATGTCTTTAACATTGTAGATAATCTAACAATTTATTCATATTTTAATTGGAAACAAAGTCATTTTTATTAAACTAGCTCCACACGATTACTTTCATAAAATCTTGGGTCTCTCATTTAATATTTCGACAATTTTAACAGTTCATTAACATTTGTCCATGTATAAAGGTGGGGGAGAGCTTCCCCACTCCTCCCCTCCCCTCCCCTCCCCAAATGCTAGGAGCATCTCGCCACCCCTCCCCTTTGCTTTTTTTTTTCTGTTTCAAGCTCAAACGGTCAAAAAATCCGGCACCACGCTCCTCAACTCCCTCCCCACCCTACCGGTACCGGGGGGGTCGGCGCAGTGTGCCAACCGGTACCGGCCCGGTACCGGTCCCCTCCCCTACCCACTCCGTCCACCCTAATACCCGATAGGGATAAATTTATAGGCCCTCTCGGCTAAAAACTTAAAGATCCGTCAACGCTAGTATGATAAACTTAACATCATGGTTTTTCCAAATTAAACGAAATTGTAACACTAACAATAATATGGTGAGGATTGATAATTAACTAATTAAGAGCATATAATTGGGTTTTCCCATACATACAACATTACCATATGTGTAATTAGCAACACGACAATATAGCTCATCAATAAGACCTTTGTCTGTACCAAACGTTCTTAGTGACTTGTAGAGATATGATTGGCTCTCGCATATTAAAATCATTGATCCTGACAATATTCTTCTTTCATTTCAAAGATTGGCTTTGTATTTGATATATGTCCTTAATACGTTGGCAGTCTACAATGATCCCATTTTATTATCCATATATTTGTTTTTGCTTTAAAATTATGGTAAAAGTGCTCTTAGAGAACTAACGTTTTGCATCTTGAACTAAATTTGGCCCATATGTTGCTATCATCGATAGAGAAGTGTAAATGATAACTACCAACATTATGAATCAGATAGTTATATACTGTCCAAAAATAAAATATTTGTAATTGTTATCTCTGGGTAAAAGTTAACTATAGGTATAGATCACCATAGGTAAAAGTTAACTAAAACCTATATAGATCGCTATAGGTATCTATATATCTTATTTGTTTTACTTTAATACTTGTTTTACAATACCCAACCCCAATATATGAGTTAATTACAGAAATCGTCCCTGTCGTGGACCTCTACTTGCAGTTTCGTTCCTAAGTTTAATAGATTACAAAAAAAAAACTTTACTCCGTCAACACTTTTGGTCCTGACCATAAACGTCCGCTAAAAAATTGTCACGTGTCTGGCACGTGATGGATAATCTCGTAGTTTGGCTTCGAGTTATTTACAAAAATCGTCTCTATCGTGAACCACCACTTTCAGCTTTGGTCCCTAACTTTTAATAACTAACTTTAAACCAAATTAGTTAAACTAAATCTAAAAAATCTTATCAATATATATTAAACTAAATCTTAGATACAACCTTTTAAAAATAATATATATATATATATATATATATAAACTTTTAATAAATCACACAAATTGCTCGTGAGCTAGACAAATGAAAAGGGAATGAGATGTGACCATTTGAATGCTACTATAAATACATGTGTGCGTGAGTAAATTAGGAAAGCATGAAACAAATTGAAGTTCGCGTCTCCTAATAACTTCGAAATCGGATTCAAGTGAGTGATAAAGTTACTATGGCAGCTACGACAGATTCCGGTGACTCACAACCACCGTCATCTCCGGTAACTCCTCTTTCCCCTCCAAACCCAGTAACTGTAATTTATTAAAATTTGTGTGATTTATTAAAAGTTTGTATATATTATGTCTAGAAGTTTGTATATAAAATTTAGTTTCATCTATGTTGATAAGATTTTGGGTTTTTAGATTTAGATTAACTAATTTGGCTTAAAGTTAATTAATAAAGGTTAGGGACCAAAGCTGAAAGTGGTGGTTCACAATAGCGATTTCTGTAAATAACTCGAAGCCAAATTACGAGATTACCCATCACGTGCCAGACACGTGACCTCCTTTTAACGGAGGTTTATGGTCAGGACCAAAAGTGTTAACGGATCAAAGTTTTTTGAAATAAAACTATAATTTATTAAACTTAGCGACGAAATATACAAATAGAGGTCCATGACAGGAACGATTTCTGTAATTAACTCTCTCTCTATATATATATATATATGTATGTATGTATGTATGCACTTATATCATTTTCTAATCATTACTTTCCAAGCTAATCATCAACAGATAGATTGGTATTTTAGAAATTTAAAGCTTTGAAATATTGGGATCAAATTTTAATGTGAGCAAAATATCATAAATTTAATGTGAATGTATATGAGTTTTTGACTTTTATTTTTTTCAAAAATAGGTTAGAGTTGAAAATATGAAGATACATGTCACTAAACTCAAATTTATTATTAAAAAATAATTACTAATTATCAATAGATAGATTGGTATTTTAGAAATTTGAAGCTTTGAAATATTGGGATCAAATTTTAATGTGAGCAAAATATCATAAATTTAATGTAAATGTATATGAGTTTTTGACTTTTTTTTCAAAAATAGGTTAGAGTCGAATATATTAAGATACATGTCTCTGAACTCATATTTGTTATTAAAAAATAATCATTGTTCCAGAACCAGTTATCCTTTGCATTTTCTGTGCATCTATATGCATGTTTTTTAAGTTGGTTGTAAAAAGAAGTTAACATAACAATAAGTATATAAAATTAAAAACTATTCAAATAAAAAGTCGACTTTATAACATCTCTATCTCTATCTCTATATTTTATTTTATATATAATAAAAGAGAATTGTCTTCTAAAGTTATTTTTAGAAAAAGTATTATGTGGCATGTCTATATTTCTTTTCAAAAGATTTTATTTTATTTATGATGTCATATTTAGTATTGAACATTTTAAAAAATAAATAACCCATTAAATACTTATCTTAAATTTCTATTTTTGATTAGAAATGTTGTACTCCAATGAGTATTTATATATAAATATTTTAAATTTTTATTTTTGATTGGAAATGTCTTATTATGTTTTATTAATGCAATAAGTATTTATAAATAAATATTATATTAGTCAGTTTAACATCTCCAAACTATATAGTTATAAACTTATAATGTATTAAATAACAAAAATTAAATACATTTTTCTTTACATTTTATTTTTGTTTAAAATATTTTTTAAAATGTCCGGGTTAAACCCGGGATGATTACCTAGTATTAATATTATAACTCTTTTTCTTACATAATTATTACGAATACCGGGCAACATTATCAATAACCTTATAGTCGTGTGTCTTTGCTACAAGCCTACAAACTTGAAACATATACGATATAATGCATTGCGCGTACAAACACTAATAATATTTAAGAGAAGAGACACACACATTCTTTTTTAATAAAAAATATCATTAAAGATAACTTTTTTCCAAACCATTAAAAATCACTAAAGCATAAAAAAATTGAAAATTATCATCCCACCGCATTGGTAAAAGTATAGATGTTCGATCAGAATTAAACGTAACCCTACATACGTACTTACTTTTTCGTTTTGTGGTTTTTATATTAGTGAAAAACGCTTTTGGTCAAGAGGCAGTGAAGAGACCGTCCAAAGTGGGCTGCAATTTAAAGAACTATGGACTCCACATGACAAATCATGACGAGCTAATCAATAACGAATAATCTACATCGTCTATACCCAAATTGGAAAGTTAAATTTGTGTACAATCATCAGATTATACAATTTTATAGTACTATTTTGTTCGGAACACAAAATTCACACACACACATTCATTTTCAACTTTTCAAACAAGACTCAATAGAGAAAATACATAACTCACCTCTATGTTGTGTTTATGATTTATTTAAAATAACATTAATACATTAAGTTATAATGGATCTCTCAACTTTAAAAATGATTACATTAGTTCATTTTAAATTAATTATCTTTACATTAATAACCACATAATCACTATTAACACCGTCGTCGTTATCACTACTATACCTGGTCGCCACCAACGCCATAACCACCCGCCGCCGCCAGCACTACCCCCAACACTGTCACCACCACACCGCCGTTGTATCGTGTGAATATACGGCTAGTTGAATGTAGATACAAATCCGTATTAAGCCATGAAAATGTATTAATAATATCAATAATAACTAGTATATAAGAAGGCTGCAACCCATCTTTCACATAATTTCTCATATCTCACTTTCGATCAATCATTTTATGCCACATCATTTTACCTTTTTCATATCATATACGCCTTATTTCATATTTCATTATTTTATTGACAACTCACCTTTTACACTACTACATCCCGTATCCCACTACAATTAAATAAATACATAAACACATGCCAAAATACCAAACCCAATAATAAACAAAAAAATATTAAGTAATGTCTTTACTCTTTCTTTATTCTCATCGATGCATTGAACTTTATTTCAAATCCCCACACCACACCATTGGGGGTGGTGTTTAGTGTGTTGTTATACATGTGGCACCACATGTATCCTACAAACAATTGAACAAAAGTTTACATCTTTTATTATATAAACTTTTGTTCAGAACTGAGCCCCATTACACACCTAATGTTGAGTAGGATCCAAGAAATAACCTTTAAAAGCCACCACATACCTTAAAATGGTTTAAGGTTCTTGTTAGGATTCAAACTCCTGCCTCTTGTATAAACGCTGATGACTTAACATGTTGAGTTGATATCATTGTCTACCACATAATTCAATTGACTTTGTTGATATGTTAAAATAGCAGTTGATTCGGAATACATTGTTGAGGCAGTCAATAAATGTAGAAGAAAGTTTGTTGGATGAACGCAATCAATTCAACTGACCGAGGAGAAAACAACTCATGTCATGATGCACCAAAAATTGGACAAACTACAATGTCCACACAAAATTAAAATTTTGTCTTCATTTATATCTCTTACTCAGGACATACAAAATTAAAGATGTGATGTTTAGTAATTTCTTTTGCTACTGTCTTATCGTTGCTTTTTGTTATCTTTGTCGAAAAAGTGTACATTCTTAATGTTTATTTGCCTCATGCTAGGCTTGGTTTGTCACGCAAAAATAAAGCATTTCTTTGTTCATTAAAACAAGGTTTTTAATGCCCGTATATATCACAAACAAAATTTTAGTTCATATTGTAACACTAGTAAAAGTTGAAAAAAACTATGGGTCAAATGTAAAGATGGTAGACAACTTATACGTTGAACAAAGTATACAAAACTTATAGGTAAAAAATGTGAAATGTACCAGCTTAAAGATCGAAAATAGAAGATTGATTTTATAGATAATTTCTAATAAAAGTTAAAGGTCTAAAATGAAAAGTAAATTAAAAGTCATAAATTTATATTCAACGTTAAAAGTTAAAGATCTAAAATGAAAAGTAAATTAAAATTGAAAACTAATTAAACTAAATATTAACTTTTTACGATTATCTTTAGAGACAAGGGTATAATTGGCACTTTCAATCGGCACATTTGATCAACACAATTTGACAAATCGTTCTCTTACAACATCTTAATTAGCAATTTTTGGCAAAGACATATTTGTCAAGCCTCCATTTGGCCGATTAAAATGAATGTTGGTGCAATATTCAAAACCTATAAAAAAATTGTGAGACCCGCCAACAAAAGAAAACATGTGGCAGCATCGACACTAATGGTTTTCCTTTCGCACTACCCACTCATATTTGACAATAAACGGTAGATTTTGGCAAGAAATTGGGAGGACACGTGACACAATCCAATTGGCTTAAAAGTTATCCGAAACTTACCAAAGTGCTAAATAGTGTCCTTACACCCTTGCGTCTTACGATCTTACAAAAAAAAATTAACCTTATGTTGAAAAGTTCAAGATAAATCACATATGAAATTACTCAATTATCCTTAGTAAACCAATTTACACAATTATCCTTAGTAAACCAATTTACACCATCAATCTCTTATGTTCTAAAATATCCATATAGTACCACGTATACATCATTTGTAACATTAATATGCAACACTCAACAACGTTACCACCACTAATAATCGTCGCCAGGAAATGGTTTGGAATCGGCTGCAGCTTCCCTGAGTAGAGAAATTTATTTTCTATTTACGAATTTTATTAAGTAGTAAATGACTTGTAGAAACAACAAAGTAACTATCTGGGAGGCTAGCTAGGAGCTAGATGGGAGGGTTGAGTGGGCGACTGGGCGTAACCCAGCACCGGCGTTAATCAAATTTACTTTTATCCCCTCACTATGATTCCTTACTAGTTACTTTCGTTGCTTCCTCTTCTTATTCTGTAATTTCTAGTGGGGAATCCTTATTATGTCTACCACATATGATTCAAATTCTCATTTGCTTGCATCATATTGTGAGAAAATCAAAAATGTGATGATTGAAAATCATGAAAGTGCTTAGTTCTTTGTTGGAATGAAACGTCATACTAATGTTAATGAATGCACTTTTAATTATGAGAATTTTTTATTAAGTATTATGGAGTAAGCATTTGAGATTTTGAGTAGAGGGATTGATTGTTGCAATGCAAGTTGTCAATTAAGTGGACAACTAGTTATTTAAGTTCAAAGTCTACGATGATTCTATCGTACTTTTTGTTATTTTTTATTTTGATTTGTAACATACTAACACCTCAAATTTCAATTAATTGTTTAATATTAATTATGTTAATGATTAAAATAAATATATCAAACTAGATTTTGATCCCGTGACTTTGCCTTATGTGTAAACCCCGGCTCATAATTATACGAGACCCAAAGATAAAATTAAAAGAAATCGAACAAATGTAAATTTGTAATAACTAGGGAAAGTGTCTGCGCGTTGTGACAGTGAGATGGTGGGGGTGATAGGTCATAGGAAGTAATAAGTCATAGAGTGTGATAGCAGAATGTTTTAGCCGAACCGGTTCCGCCCTTGGATTTAAAAATTCGTCGAAAGTATATATCGAATGACATCTCTAATGAAAGAGCATGAAATTTTAAGTATACCCATACAATTTTATAATTTATAAATATACGGGTTTTGAGATAAAAGATTTTTGAATGAATTAGAGAATAAAATAATTTACGGAGAAGGGAGAAATAAATGAGTGGTTGAAATTTTTGAGGAGAGAGAAAAAAATGAGTGTTGACATTTAAGGGTATTATAGGTATATTAGGTAGAGATGTTTAAGTTAGTGAATAAAGAATATGGGTAATTTAGGTAATTCAAATCCTTAATTAAGAATTTGAAAAAAGACAAAATGCTTTATAAGATAGTATAGATAGTCAAATAGGAAATACACATATATAACTGAGAAAAAGTAGAAAGTATCGAAATTTACATGTAATTATCGCTTTACACGGATAGTATTTCTATGCCAATGAGATTGTTGGCTTATTGGTAAAGTCTTTAATCTTGAGCATATATATTTAGGTACAAGTCTCACTTTTTATATTTATGATGAAGGTGTATAAGGTGGGTTTTTTTTTTTTTAAGATTTTTGAGTTTCATAGTTTAAGAGTAAGAGTAATATGTGTTAAAAATAAAAAATCCTAGTAAACTTTGATTGAGAGTTGAGAAAATTGACTCGCTTGTGATTCGAGCGTAGCTGTTTGACTTCCTTTTTTTTGAGTGATTTACTTAGAAAAATTCTATATATATGCTTTATGTCTATTCATGTGTTGGTTGATCCCCACATATACAAGCAAGCAATTGAATTGAAGGAGATTATTATGGAAAACGCTAGAAGTGGCAGACAAAATCGGTGTTCCCCTAACAGAGAAAACCAATTGATGTATGGGGTTTGTCCTCTAATACAATTGCTTAGCTTTATTTTTTATACACTGCACAGTAGTTTTATTTTTTATACACCGCTATAATTGGTTAAACACATAAAATTATATTGATGCAAGTCATCGAATTGCTCGTAGCTCTACCAGAACACTACTTGTAGATAG
This sequence comes from Erigeron canadensis, assembly GCF_010389155.1. Taxonomy (NCBI): domain Eukaryota; kingdom Viridiplantae; phylum Streptophyta; class Magnoliopsida; order Asterales; family Asteraceae; genus Erigeron; species Erigeron canadensis. The sequence continues at coordinate 35,890,929 of NC_057769.1, read as the reverse complement.
ATGGATATGTTTAAGTTAGGCTTCAACACACATTAATATGGATTTCAAACTAACATTTTTGTAAAGTTGGCTGATTTCTTGTGATATAGAAATAAGTTCATAGAATGATCGGATCAGGTTTTAGTAGTTACATGTAAAAGAAACGCGAAAGTAAAAATTCACTTAGTTTAACATTAACCGTTCATAGAATAATTTAATTATAAGTTTTATAAAATGAGTTATTGTCCTTCAATGAACCTTTTATACCTATGAAACAAGTAAATTACGGAGTACTACATTTTTGATATTTTAAGGAAGTATAACTTTTTTTTGTGATAACGCTTGTTTCATATAATAATAAATTTATTAGTATAGGTCAGTGTAACACTTAAATTTGAAAAGTATTGTCAAACCATTTGTACTTCGATTAAAAGTATGTTCGTGGTGTCAAGGGTAACAATCAAGTTTGACAAGTTACACTTAAAAGTTCACCATGGAAACGGAAAAAAAAAATTAAGAACTAAACTGTAAACCTGACAAGGGGTTCTCATAGTAAAGAGTAAAAACAAACATACAGTCATACGAGTATTTGAAATGGTTAGAAAACATAAAGTTAAAAGTGAACGATTGTAGTAATGTAAGGTTAAAAGTAAAAACTAAATTAATTTAAGGGAATAGGTTAAATAACCATGCAGTACCTATCTTAAGTAAAAAATGGGGGAGGTTATGTAAAATTCAGGGGAGGGGGGTATGTAAAATTCAGGGGCTATGTATATTTATCAAATTCAAAGGTTTAATTTGTAACTTTTTTTAAAGTGGTAGTACCTAAGCTTAGGTAAAGTCTGCAGTACGAATCATTTTCCCTTAATTTAAAGGTAAAAGAAATAATTAGCAACTAATCTAAAGTTAGATGTGAAAATTAGTTTGGTGGTACACTGGTATCATTATTTGTACCAACATGTTTACTGTTCCCTCGGCGGCTGGCCCTGCTTCTCAGATTTGATAGTAAGGGGCTAATGTTCAAAAAAGAAAAAGAGTTGATTGCAAAATTGGTCCCTATGGTTTGTACACTTTAGTAAAGGGGGTCCCTTTTCAATAATCATTGCAATGGGGGTTCATATTTTGAAATTTTTTTGCAAAATTGGTCCAATTTTGACAGATCCGTTAAAGGGGGACGTCAAGTGTGCACGTGTGCCGCACGTGTGGGGTATTTATGTACTTTATACCCCACAGGGACCCTCATTGTTAAAATGGAAAAACCACAGAGACCAATCTTGCCACTTTTTTTTAACTTCATCACTAAATAATATCTTTTAACTTTTCACAAAAAAAAAAAAAAAAAAAAAAAAATAATCTTATTAAATAATTAACTTAAATATAATTTTTAACACTTTTAAACTTTTCATGTTTATTTGTTGTTAAAAATCTAAAAACATATTAACACTAAAAATTAAAGGGTATTATTTAGTGATGGATTTTTAAAAATTGAAAGTTTATAAAACTTTTTAAAAAGTTAAAAGGTATTATTTAGTGATGGATTTTTAAAAAATTAAAAGTTTATAAAACTTTTTAAAAAGTTAAAAGGTATTATTTAGTGATAGATTTTTAAAAAATGTAAGCTTATAAAACTTTTTAAAAAGTTAAAACGTATTATTTAGTGATGGATTTATAAAAATTGTAAGTTTATAAAAATTTTTAAAAAGTTAAAACATATTATTTAGTGATGGATTTTTAAAAATTATAAGTTTATAAAACTTTTTATACAACTATTTATATAATTAATAATTAACTTAACTCAAAAGATTGTAACATACAATTAGTAACTCTGTTCAAATAATATAAATGTCATATTTAGTATTTTAATTATCTATTCTCGTATCAAATACAGAGGAAGTTAACAACATTTTTTCGAATAAAAAATATACTACTAAATAAATGCAAATAAAAAACTTATAAATTTTAATTTACAAATATAAGAAAAAACAAACTAGTAATTTGATATTTGCCTTAAAAAACAAAATCTTTGATATATTATTAGAAAGTAAATATGCGTTATTATGTGAACTGGAGTTTAATCATAAATTGAAGTATTTATAAGTTTAGAATTTTTACTGGTAATATGTTTTTAGTTTTTTAAACAATAAATAATCATGAAAAGTTAAAAAGTGTTAAAAATTATATTTAATTATTTAATAAGATTTTTGCTTTTATGAAAAAATTAAAAGGTATTATTTAGTAATGGATTTTAAAAAAAATTGCAAGATTGGTCCCTGTGGTTTTTTCATTTTAGCAATGGGGTCCTTGTGGGGTGTAAAGTACATAAATACCCCCACACGTGCACACTTAATTGACGGCCCCCTTTAATGGATCCGTCAAAATTGGACCAATTTTGCAAATAATTCTCAAAATAGGGACCCCATTGCAACAATTCTCGAAAAGGGACCCCCCTTGCTAAAGTGTACAAACCACAGGGACCAATCTTGCAATTAACTCAAAAAAAAAAAAAAAAAGATGTTAAGGGGCTAGATACAAATGGACTTACTGCACATGGGCCAATAAATATTAGGCAGAAAAGGTGATCGTATAGACGTATACAACCTTTTGGATACAACGAAGAAATTTTTTTGGAGCTGATGGATGGATCATATAGATGATACTGTAACAATAAGTGGTATGAATCTAGGAATTTATAGACATGTAAAACAAAATTCTGGTCTACTCTCGAAAAGCTAGAAATTAAATTTCGAGTATGTGTGTAAACGAGACAAACTACTTGAGTCAAGCTTAAACAAGCTCAAGCGTACTTCGAGTATAAGATGGAAATCTTTTAACAATCGAGCTCGAGTTTTGAGCACTAGACACAATTAAACCGGTGAGCTTAAACCAACTTAAAAAAGTCCCTTATTAAATAAGCTAGCTCAAGCCTAGTAAAATGATTCTTATATAGTTTCATAATGTTGGAATTCCAGAAATAAAATTTTTTATACACAATTATAAACGAATTTATGTAACGGATAGTGATATACAAAATTATTGCAATAGAAAAAGTATTTTATGAACGAGTCGAAGTGTCGAACCTTAAAAAATACTCATGAGTTTGAGCTCAAGTTTAAATGATATCGGGCTTAGCTCTGCTTATTCACAGCTCTAATTGGCCCCAAAGTCAATCATGAAAGTTGGGCCCAAAAGCAATCAATCTTGGTCTAAATTTTATTGTGTTCTAAGTTTTACACGACTAATTTTTCCCGTTTTAATAAAATTTGAGTGATTAATTACATGCATAATTGCATATATACTTCTTGTAGTTTATCAAAACCATAAAGACAACCCCTCTTTTAAAATTCATGGCATTATAAAATTTTTTTTTTTTTTTGAAAGGTGAATTTCGCTTGAGAACTTTGTGTCGCGATTCGACAGCGGGAGGTCTAACATACGTTGTCTTAAATCGGGTCTGCGTTAGAGAGCCCCCTCTAAGTAGAAATGCCTATTTCAAATACCCGATGGGGAAAAACCCCCTACTAATCCGTCCGAAGGCATGACGATCAATAGGGTTAAACCCTGTCTCCTCAGACTTGAACCTAGATATACCCAAGCCAAATCTTCATAGAAAGACTTCCTATGTACTTTTCAAGTCTTGAACCCCAAACCTCCTGCTTCTAAGGCAGGTGCTCAACTACTTAAGCTAACTAGGAAGTACGCATCAATTTTTTTTTACAAAAACAGTTGGTAAAATGTTATTGTTCATAGAGAAAAATTAGATAAAGTTATCGTTTTTTTCTATTGAAAATTTAGCCACTAATTAATCATGCGCTATAAAAATATTTATTTGTAAGGCATATTTATACACTTTCACAAATTAGTGAACTACATTATGTTCCCTATATTATGATTTAAAAATTTCATATGAATCAAAGTACACAAGCAAAGCTGTCAATCTGTCATTGTGGGCTTCAAAAGATTTACAGTCCCATAATGTGTAGGACTCTTGTAAAGTTGTAAGAAAGTGTTGAAAGTAAGTTCCCTTTTATGATGATTTCCTAGAAGAAAAAGTTTACATTGATTCTTGCAATTATTTGGGTTTGGACCATAGGACAACACTCTTCCTTGTCTTGGATTTATATAGGCAATTTCTTCAAACAAGAAAGACATCAAAAAGTGTTATTTGTCCGTTCATTTACTCCGCTAATTACACTTCAATATAGGAAAAATCTATATCCGATTATGCTTTCACAATAAATAAATCATCATTAGTATGCTAGTGATTCTAAAATGAAACTCTCATGTTGATTTACATAATAATCAAATCTTGTTTCAGCAAAAATGAGTTGATCGATGGTCTGTTTTCCTATCAACAAAAATGAAGACTTGAATTGGATACACTACTTTACGTGTATAGCCATGAAACCTACATTGTTGTGCAGCTTAATTTCACAAGAAACTCATAAGAATGTTCGGTATGAAGTTATATAATAATAATTAGACTTAGTAAACTTATGTATATGTATATGATAATAATTAACTTGATTCTATAAAAAGTAGAATTGTATATTGAGAGCAACGCAGGACATGGAACTCCATTCCTTATGCCATTTTCCACATTACAAGCCTATCGTGCCCACACTCTTTTACTTCAATTAGGTGAAACGGTGTATAGTTAATACTCCAAGCTAGCACGCATTCTCATCAAGTATTCAAGCCTTGTTTTTCTAGATCAATCTAATTGTACGAAATTATATTGTACGTTGTGATTGGAATTGGTTTCTTTTAAATATGAGAGTATATACTATTTTTTGTAGTAGTAACGAAAAGTGTAAATAAAATGTAAGTTGAATATACAAATAATTTCAATTCTTTTATTAATATACTAACATTTTTTTTAAAGGCCAACTGAATTTTTATTAATATACTAACATAATTCCGAAACAATTCATACAATAATTGTTGTTGCTGCCGCAAACATCTACAGATAAAGTCAAAAAACAAAATCTAAAACATGGCCATAAACAACTTACGACCCTCCTTTCACGTGCACCCCTTTCGTATCTTACAAAAGCATCGCGACATTTCTAAAGGGAACTTTCTCAATAGATTTTCTTTGTTACGTTTTTTCAAATTATTTATAAAATATTTAATGATGCTGCTTTTTGTGCGGTTATTGATACCAAAACATAAGAATGTTGGATAATTGAATTGAATTATGCTAACAAATACATGTAGTGTATATGGCGGGGTTGGCTCGGGTAGGTCGAGTACACCGGTGCCTCCCTTTCGGGTAGGGAATTGGGCATATTAACCATGAAGAGAGATCGAGACAAGCGTGATAATGTAAAAAACATGACCATTCGGCTTTTTTATTTTTATTTAATTTTATTTTTTCATTTTTACACGCTTTTTTCATCTTTATATACACTATGTACAACTTTACATGTTAAAATTACAAATCAATTTTAATACAAAGTTTAATTTAAATATATAGTTGATGGGGTGAAGCCTACAAGTACCCCTAATTTGGATAGAATTAAGTAGATTTGACATGAATTTTTTGTATTTAATAGTGGTGACAAGAAAATTTTGATAAATTTGGGTTTTAGCTCACCCCTTCCTCCCCCCTTTTAGTCCTTTTTGTCAACTGTAAATCGCCTAGCATTCATTAATGCGCAATGATAGTTATGCTTCGTAATTTGTATCACAACATAGCCATGAGCCCATGGGTTGTATGATAAAAGACTAGGGGGGGAAAATGACACTAGAACAATACCGAGTTTGGGTGTCAATATTCACGGGTACAATTATGGTTTCCGTATAAATAATTTGACAGTGACATATGCCTTGTTTGGTGGGAAAAGTTTGATATTTATGGAGTTTGTCTCATGTCCACAATTACAAAATTACAATTGATTTTATTAAACACCTGGTATCCCGACCATAATTTTGGTAACCCGACCAGATTATTAATGATAGGAGGCCCGTTTTTTACTCTCTTATATATATACCATTATAGACATGGGGATACAAAAGGTGTTTTATATATATAATGGTATTATATATATACCATTATAGACATGGGGGCTCACACTTTTTGGTTGGGATACCAAAAAGTGTGGTTGGGATACAAGAGGTGTTTTATTATGTTTTGTCACAACTCACAACCGTTACCAGCAAATTTTTTTTTTTCCCTCACTTTGTAAACGTAGGCGAATTTAACCGAACATTAAATTTTGTTTGATAGCTTGTACCGAGGTTTGCCGCCCGTGACAGGTTCCTAACCAATCCCTAGTTATCACAATATCCACTTGGGGAAGATTGAACACGTGTTTTCATTGGTCCTTTTTGTGATTGTTAGCCCTTGCCAGCCATTCTTTCTTCAGATTAATCCAAAAGAAAAGCTCAATTTCAGTTAATTTTTGTTTAGTGCCAATATCAAATAACTTTTGGGTAAGAATCAAGAAAGTACAAAAAAAAAAAATGCTACCGTCCTTGACCATTAACTCATTGATTAAAAAGACATTCCTCTATTCAAGAGGTTTTGGGTTCAAGGCTTGAGTTGAGTTAGACATATATAAGGACTTAGTTTGGGTATACTTAGGTTCAAGTCTCGATTGACAGGGTTCGCCCATGTTAATCGGCATGTCTTTGGCCGGATTAGTAAGGAGTTTCCTTCCATCGCGTATTTTAAACAGGCATTTCTACTTCGACGGAGCTCTACTGCGGACCCGGTTAAGACAACGTATACTAAAGCTCCCGCTGTCGAATCACAACATAAAATTTCAAGCAAAATTCACATTTAAGAAAAAAAAAAAAAAACTGCTACCGTTTTGTTAAAACCAAAATAAATAAAATTTTAGGAAAATGAACATCATCCATGAAACTAAAGATGAGAGTTATGACGTCCCCCCCCCCCCCCCCCCCCCCCCCCCCCCCCAAAAAAAACCCTCTACACCTGAAGTTAGATTATCAGAAATTACTTACCATCTCTATCATCATTTTGATTAAGATAACGATCGATACACTTACATATTTGATTTTATTTAATAATACCCCAATTATAGCTTGTACAATCTGAATTAAAAATTATATATATAAAGTGGTATAGTATATATATCTAAATCTAAATCTAAATTTAAAATGTACAGTAATAAATATATAACCTTCTTTTTATTTATATAGCATGAAAAATGATTCCTAAAAAAGAAATCGTACTTACCAGAAATTTAAAGGGTGTAATATTTATATTTATATCCATATTTTTTATTCATTACGAGTATATAATTTAACGAATACATTGTATAGATGTTTTCTAAATAATTGTAAATGGAACCCTTTACTGCCGTCTTACAAATAATTGTATAGGTCGAAAATAATAGCACGGCCATATGTTGTTTTTTCAGAGAACGCACGAATATGGCATCTCCGGTCATTTTATTTCTTTTGTGCATCATATCAACAAGGTAATTAACACAAGACATATATAAATATATATTTTTTAGATGGATTTTTTTATAGTGAAGAACGAAAAGGTTTTAAAAGAATAAAATGAAGACACACAAGAAAACATACTAATAATTCCACAATAAAGATTCGATGTCACAAGAAATCACATTCTTCTGATCAGAAACATGCCCACCGTCGACATCTCCGCCGTTATTTATCCATTGTGGTGGATATAACCACCCATCCACCACCGAGTCAATGTACACAAACTCATTGTTAGGCTCCTCCGAGTCCAAGCCCGGACCAAGAATTGGAAGCTTAGTTATCTCACTTAGTTCTTCTGAAGATACTGTAGATGGTGTCATAGGAAAATCAAATTTTTCCATGGCAGCAGCTTTTGCTGCAGCTGCCTGTACGTCCCTTGGGGACGAGGAGACTGGTCGGGGTAATGACCCCACCAGATCAGGAAAATTAAAAATAGCCGAATTACCCTTAATGCTAAGCGCCGCAACATCATGTGCTCGTGCAGCCATTTCAGGGTTTCGGTATGTCCCCAGCCATATTCTGGATTTCTTCCTTGGTTCACGTATTTCAGACACCCATTTCCCCCAATTACGCATACGAACACCTCGGTAGACGGGGTGTCTGGTGCTTGTATCTCGGTTTCTTTTCATGTTTCTTGATTTAGATTTTTGAGGTTTGGAAAGTGGTTGAGTTAAACTAGGTGAACAAGGTGGTGAAGTGAAAGAATTTGAGCTACGATCATCAGGTTCATAAGTGGGATTATCTTCACTCATTCCAACTACACAAACAACTAATATGAATCAATCTCAATATGTGCATATATTGTTTGAAAGCAAATGGTGAAATGGAGTTAGTTTTGAAGATGAAATAGTGAGTTTAGAATTATTGTCACATTTCTGAATGAATGATATAGTTGTAATAAACTTATAGTAAGAGAGAAAGAATCATAAAGAGAGACAAGACAAGGTTTCCATACAAATGGGGTCCTTTTCATCAAGTACCACAAAAACTTTAGAGGAAAAAAAAAATCGTGTATATATAATATATGGTCTACCGATCGTAAACCATTTCAGAGCGGGTTCGTCACTTCCTTACTTAGTTGTATTAGCTTAACGTCATTTCAACTTTTCTAAATTGACACACCAATTGTCACACCGCTATTGACAGGGTCACTGATGGGACAACTTTATTTTGAAAAACTTAAATTAGATTAAGGATATTATAAGGTTGCGGGGATCGAATATTATACATATTTAACTCTATTATCAATTTTATTTATTTGTTTACCAAACTATCAGGATATATGACAACTTTAAAACAAAATTTGGTACGAACAATTGAAGATGGTCGTCTAACAAGTAACAATGAAAGAAATATGTTAACATAAATTGAACTAGGCTGTGCGACACTACTTTAACATATATAACCTATATTCTCTAATAAATATATTTCAATAAAATTTCTTAGGAAGTGTTATCCAACCAAATCAACACCATTTTAATGAGTGATCTGTGATCAGTGACGGTCCTGAGAAATCAAGTGCCCAGTTCGAACCGAGAAAAAAAGTGCCCCCAACTCTAAGGAATCCAACTATATAAGTAAAAAAAATTTATATAATTGAGACGTTATAACATTAACAAAATGATAGACATTATAATATTATACTTTTACATATATTGCTTATTTGTTTTACTCTAATAGTTGTTTTATTTTACCTAAAACCTTTACATATATAATATAATATATAAAAAATTTAAAATTTTTGTGCCCTTTCAAAATTGTGCCCCGGACAGATGTCTTGCTTGCACCCCTCTGGGCCTCCCATGTCTGGGACATTACACTTGATAATATACTATCCTCGTAGTTTTTAATGGCAAAATCTTCGATTAGAAACATCCCAATATTGTACAAGAGGGTGTACGTAGTGGAAGGGGAATTAATAGTTACTTGAGTAATGGGTCGTCACTATAGACCTATAGTACATAGCTACAAACTTGAGCTTTGTGTGTAGTGATATCTAACTTTTAGCCATCCAAGTATATGGGTCTGATTTTTACTCGGGTCCCAGCCCAGCCCATTTCTTAGGTGCAACACTAATTAACATATGATAATGTTATACCTATGGGTTTGAACCTATACCTATACCTATATAAATATAGTCAATTAGTCATCATCACCTCACTTACTTGAATCTTCCTCAATTATCAAATTTTTTAGGTGTACGATACATGCATTTAAGATAGTGAGAGACCCCCCTACAACGTAATTAAAAATTGGCTTCCCATCACCAAAATTACAAGGGCCCGTTGCCCCATAAGCCTTTAGGATAAACGGGGCGGGACATGTCTCCCCCACTTTTCGCCTAAATCTCGCCCAGAACACCACCCCTGCTTGCTGATTGCACCCCTTTCCCCTTGAGGCGGAATTTTTTTTTTCGCCCAAAACCTTCACCCCCACCCCCTTCAACTCCCCCTTCTCCCCCCTTTACACCATTCCCCCCTTTTCTTATCAAAATATTCTTGCCACATGGTGAATATCCCTCCCCCCCTCTCCATCTTCCCCCACTCCTTTTAGCCTTAGGTTTTTTTTTTTTTTTTTGAAAGGCGATAATGTATATATATATAACTACTAGCAAAATCACTAGTAGTCCAAGAATACAAATTTACAATACATGTACAATATAGACACCCAAAAAGTCCAGATCAGAACTGTGAGAACACAAAAAGAGATGAAAAAAACCTGGAAGACAGCCCAGGAAAAAATCCCCGAGACTAGGGGTCGAATCACAGGTTTTCACCCTAGCTCGTTTTTGATAATATTCCGAATTGATCAGGACCAAAAAGAAACATCATAGCACCCAAACAAAACCCATATTATATACATATTTACAGGTAAGATATAATTGTTCGGACGTATCAACATCAGCATTCCAACAGTACATTAGCATTTAAGTATGCATTACGCTCCTTTGTTTATACAATTTAATGAAAATATTCAAACATCTCCTAACAAAACGAAATTAAATATACATTGATTTAAGAAGTTGTTTAAAACTCTGTATTTCAAGATTACAATAGCATTCAAATAATTTTGTGTAGTACTCAAGGTTGTGATGTGTATATGGACACGCGAATGCCTTTAAATTATCTCAAAAAAAGGTGTAGATTGACAAGGGCATTCTATATGTCATATGCGTATCTTTTGTCATCAGCCATTGTCTAGCCTACAAGAATTAGCTTTCAGACAACCCAACACACCAACGCAAACAACCCCTAACATGCGATGGAGGAAGGAACGGACAAATAAAAAATTTCACTTTGAATATCAGACCTCAACATCTTGCTGGGCTTGATCGAGCCCAAGACCACGTCTCTCCGGCCAATGGGTCCCATATGGTTTCTACAAAGGCCAGCCTGTAGCAACTAAGTGGTTTAAACAAATTCAAAAAGTAGTAAGTTGATCCGTGGCCATATATACATTTATTGTGAAGAAATTAATTGAACTATTCATTGATGGTGGGAAAACTCCTGTAACCCTGTAAGGTTTTTGTAAAAGGGCAGAGGTAACGAGTGACAAATTCAACAGTGAAACTTACATGGTTGCTCGATCAACCAATAGTTTACAAAACAAATTACTTGTCAAAGCGGGTATGTCTTGTTAATATCATATGTACACACAAGTATATACATCAATTGGTTATGGTAACATAACTACATAAGTTAATATGAGAGTTGAACCCATTGAACGTATATTGGGCTTGATGTGTAAATGGTCTTAATAAGTGGTATATATTAAAGCCAGATTGGGCTAATTGGTAATGTAGATGGTTTAAGCTCCGGATCTACGGTATTAGTTGATCCAGGTATGCCTTGTATTGAAAAAAAAAAGGCGATAAAACGGGTGTGTACGTTCTGATGAAAATTATCGACGGTATGAAAAAAGTAGCATCATGGAATCTAGCTGAACAGGAGGAGACCCAATTACAAAATTTGGTTTGAGGATAAGATTGTTGAAATGTTGAATATAATTAAGGCTCATATCTTAAGCTAATGTGTCACTCCTTTTTATCACCATCTCCTTTTACATTGAACCTCCATTGGGCATTGGGTTGTAAATCAAATTTTATATTTCTCACTAAAATTTTTTTCTAAGTCTTCGGAAGTATCAACTTCAATTCCATGGAAAATGACTAGTGAAAAGCTTGCTATGTACGAGTTCGTACATACAACCATATCTATTAACAATCCTTTGTACTATATAATTTGTCCTTGTTACTTCGTTGCTCTAAAAAGTAATCATAATTGTTACAAAAGGTTAGTTACACTTACATAGATACAATCAATAGACATATCATCTCAGAGCTATTTATTATGGAAGATGCATGATTGGTACCTGTGTTAAATGACTCCATACGTTACGGGGAAGTGTTTTTAACATGGTGAATTAATATTGATCATATTAGAAAACGAAATACCCTGTATGAGCCAAGAGATCTTGAGGCCCAAAGTTATTTATTATCATGAGAGGAGAGACGGAGGCCCCTACAATTGGATAAATTGAAAGATTCAACGAACGTTGCTTTTACATGATGGTGGTGGCCGGTTTACTATAACTATACGTCTATACCAACTAAACACGTGGCAACCGATAACCCTTGGTATAAGTGGTTGAGACGTTGAGTTGAGATACCTATAATAAACTTAATAATACGGTAGATCATGGGGTTTTTCTCACTTATGATGGGTTTCATTCGGCGAGAAGTGAGGATGATCGGAGTGGTAAAAAACACAATATAAAGAAAACCCATAGTTTAATTTGGCATGTCAATTTTGAGGGATTATCATTAAATGTGTATTTATGTTCGTCTTTATCGGTTGATTTGTGACATATATGGAAAGAGACGTTATTAGATGATTAGAGTGTTGAACATCAATTATTGTCTTTCGCGGAAGGTACGCCTATATGTTTCACGGCAAAAGTGTCGCACATTCATTTACTACAAGTTGTTCCGGTAATTACACATCTACCAATTCAACATAAATGGGGAGTGATATTTGTACCACCACTATCAATTAGTGTATCACATTCATGCATTACTAATTAGTGTATCACATTCATGCATTACTAACTTGTGCAGTCAGGTATAATACATGTATATTGTGTTACATTAATCAAAAGTATACTCTAACATAAATATATACCTAGTGTATGACCCATATGCTCTTATACTATATTGACCAGAAAAAATAAAGTATCATACTTCATGTATTATATGAGCTATCTAGGACTAATCTGTCCAAAAATAAAGACCACCACTGTTAATAATTTAGTTAACAGTCCATCCAAATATGTTAATATTCAGTCAAAAAAGGGATCAGGCTTGTTAACACCCTTAATAGACCGTCTGAAAGAGACCCATCAAGCAAAATCATACAGTCCGTATACACTACTAGCATATGAGGTATTCCTATAGCAGAATCCTATCTACTAGAGGCTTTCTTTAAAAAGGGAGTACGTTTTTAACCTTTTATTGAACACTAAGACTAAGCAAAGTGAGCACACAAGCACCCAAGTCACCTGTTTTTCACCCGTGAATCACCAGCTACTTCCCCTTTAGGAGACTTTGGGGATGGGCCTTCGTTTTTAGTCGCCGACTAACTCCGTTTGTTTCTACCTATTTCAAAAATCGATGAAGCCATTAGTGTGGGATGGTTATGATGACGACGACTTGAGGCAACTTAAGAATTGCTTCACTCCATAAGTTTTAGGGGCTTCTTGGATAGTAATATGACGGCACGTCACGTAACGGAAGTTACTTCTAGTAAATGTTTGTTCCATCTGATGCTAGAATTGGTTAATGAGATTTAAACACTTTTTAATGTATTTATATGTCATTAGGATTTAGAATGTGTAGTTTATTTTGTTTGTAAATAGTAATGGTACATTTTTACTACCAACGGGTTGTTATAAGCTATTTTCAAATCATCTGGATTACAGTCTAGTGATTACATGTCCCCTTAAAAAACGGCTTGATGAGTTAACCACTCAAGTTTGAATATCTGCATAAACATATTCAGCCAAACCAAGTTCTCTGGAATTTAACCGCCAGGTAGCGTAGCAAGGTCACTAGGCTGAAATGCAAAATTCTAATTACGGGACTAAAGGATTTCCAGACGATTACCCCTTTTTCAATTAGTTGCTATTTTGGACAAATATCTATACTCCTTATTAAAAAGAATAGACCCCCTGTTGAAAGTTACAGGGGGAAAATGTCAAAATTGTCATCCGTTAAAACAATACCTCCTAAATACGATACAACCACACTCTAAATGAAACAAAAACACCATTAGTCCATCAACCTTTAAAATAACTATACTAACCATTATATTAATTAGATTTACATAATAGTCCACACTACTCGTCGTCACCACCGCCGCCCGTCACCATCGCATTATGGCCACCGCCGTCGCATTTGCGCGGGTACTATGCTAGTGTTATTAATATGTATATATATAGAGAGAGAGAGATAATTTTTTAAAATAAGTTTACAATTAATTGTTGATTTTTGAGGGATAAAAAGAGAATTCCGCATATCAAAATTTTATATAAATCAATTAATCTGAACAATTTTTATAAGAGTATATAAATAATGGGTTTAATATTTGTACTGCAGATATACCCATCATCGGTAATGTCTTCAAATGTACTTATCATGGGTATTGTCTCTCTCACATGGGGAAGATTTATTTGGTGCATCTTGTAAAATTCAGGGGGTCGAGGATATAAATTTATATTGAAAATCTACAGTGCAGATGATTACCCCATAAATAATAGTTAAGTTTAAACATCTTTATAAGTATATCTATAATACCTAATAAAGCAAACTTATTTTGTTTCTTATTAAACTTTAAGCCTTTGATATGATTAAAATACCCTTATATAAAACTAAATATTTTCACACATATCTCATATTTCATTAGTTTCTTTTTTTCATTAACTATACTATCCTTTTACGTCATCTATCTTTACATTAATAACCACACCGTTAATGTCACCATCACCCGTCGTCACCGCCCTGCCGCTGCATTGCGCGGATACCCGACCATCTCGTTTAATTTTAAAACTTAAACTCGATCAGGACTTTTCTTTCTTCATTTTACTCTTAAATTTCACCTAATATTTTGGTTTTTCTTTTATCTTTTTGAAATATTCTAGAAATACAGTCCTGATTAGATTACAACGATTGGAAAAACTTACATCATTTTACACATTTAATTACTTGCTTTTACGCTTGTGGGGTAAGGGCATCCAAAGAGACTACCAAGACAAATTCACTCTCTAGCCAACTTTAGATATTCATTAGAATCGATTGAGGATTCGAGGTGTTTTTCCTATATTATTTTTTTAATGATTTTATTAACCGCGACTGCTAGCAAGTAATTTCACAAAAACACATATACAAGTACATGAAGAGATGTATACAATCGAGAAGGAATCTACATATTTAAACGTACACCATTCTGTCCAGGCTTTAACTGTGTAAGTATTAAAATGGATGAAAAAAACTTGAAAGAGATCTAGGAAAAAATCCCCGAAACTAAGGGCCAAGTCATTGGTGTGATACATAGTAAATGCCTAGCCTCTTTAGTTTTGTCATTAGCCTTCATATTGATTATGTTTTCTCTCATGTCGTTATGGTATTTATGGCAGATTGGCAGCATTGGTAGGGGCACCACCACTTCGTCAATAACATAACACAAGGAATTATATACCTATTCTTTAGGGAGTTTTTTCTTGCGGAAGAAATCATTTGCTAAGTTTATTCGGCAAATGATTATTCACACTTGTAGCGTTTTTTCTTTTTTAATGGCCAACAAATTCATTTATTAATCTAGCAGGAAACTAGATGATAAGAAACAAAGTTATTTTACAGTACATGAACACCAATAGCTAACATCAAAAGAAATTACAATGCCCAAGAGGCAACGTCAAAAGATCTCTAAGTTTCTCACGTTATTGATGGTAACTTGCCCCTGTTTTTAATCCAAAGAAAACTTAGAGTTTTTATTTCATCCACCATAGAAAGGATTGACATTGGTCTTTGGTTGAACTACTTCTCGTTCACTATCCGAGATTCCTGCACTTATAAAGTTGTAAGGTATTAAAAATAATAAATTAATGAACATGTTGCTTCGTGAATATATATCATGCATTTGTGACCGACCCATTTCATCTATTTTCTGTTTCAACTAAGTCGTCAAGTAAAAATCAAATACTTATGTGATTAAAATCTTATATCCGCCACTAATGAGTAAGTTTGCTTAGTTAATATATTGATTTAAACACACATTATTATATATGAGAATGATTTATTTGTTGATCAAGCGTTTATCCAAATCCACTCAGTTGAGATGCTTAAACTTTCTACTGTTTATATGCGTGATTATGTAAACAGGAGGATAAGTACGTTGACTATATAAGTTGTAGTCAAATAGAGTTCGATCACATGGTAATTTTGGATATCTTGGCGAGAGAGGATATTGGCTTGAAGGTCATGGGATCGAATCTTGTATTCCCCATTGACCTCGGGCATTTACCTATTTAGCGTAAAATGGAATCCCTTTGGGGGTACCAGCGGTGTAAGGTGTTGGAACCACGTTAGTGTGACCGTCACTGATCATGTATCATTCCTGATATGATAATTGACAATAACTGAAATCCCTATGTTTAGGTAAATATATGATGGACGTATTTACTCTTAGAGACGTAGTATAGGGTTTCCCATTAGGTGATTGTAACTAAGAGGACTAATGATACACACATTAAACACCAGAAGGGTTGAATGTGTAATTACTAAAGGGTGGTAAGTATAATTACTCTCATTATAAATAGAGGGTAATTAACCCTAAGTTAAGGTTAATCACACACACATAATCCCACACAAATTCGTGTGTCTCTCCTCTCTAAATTCGTGCATCATGTTTCAGCCGAATTTATCATCCCATTATTACTCAATCACCTTGTTATGGGAACCCGAAATCAATAGCAATTATGCTTTATGTTCTTACAGGTTCCACAGGACGATTGGGGATGTTTTATCACTCGGATCGAATCATGTTTATTCCAACATAAGGTGCCCTCGAACCCTAAGCATACTGCCCGTTAGGATGTCACTGCTCAGCTCGATAGAACGACCTTCCCGGCCGTTAAAAAAAAAATTGTCTTTGCCTACAAGAATTTATATATGTTCTTTTGTATTATAAGTTGGATTTTGCTAAACAAAGCTTTAATGACTTTCGTTAAGATGCATTAAATAGTTATACACTTAACATAAAATTCAGGAGGGGATTTTAATATAAAAACGTACATTTTATGCCGGTTAAGTGAAGAACTAATGATTTCATTTAGCATTTTCATTATAAGTTTTAATTCCAAGGTCCACATAATAAACATAATAAAAGGACGAAATCAATAAAAGTAAAAAACTATGATCAAAAGAACATTCCTTTTTAGACTTGTCTAACAAAGAATATTCGGTTGTTTTGGTCCATATTTACACTACTCGTATATATTTCTTAATTTCTATAATATTTGTATTGTTTTTATATGTAAAAACAATGTTTATTATTGGAGTTTTTAATTGCAACTAGTATATATGTATATCCCAAAATCTAATCAGTGTTTGAATATTGAAAGGATGGGGAGTAGCTTTTCTTCCCACTTATCACTAGTACAACTGATCTCTGTCTGATTGCTTTCTTTTCATTTGGCTTCACATTCTGATAATAACATTCTTATGATTTGTCAATTTTAAATCAAATAGTTGTTAAGGAATCTATGGTCATCCATCAAGCGACTATGACTCCCTCTCTTTATTTATGTTTAACTATTTCGTATTTGAAACATCAATTGCATTAGACAACTGGGAAAATTTCGTATGTATGCCATTGATTAGTGTGTTTCAAAATATCATGTAAATTTCTAAATAGTAAAAACGAATAAGATTGTTGCTATTCAGGTTAGAAAGACGAGTTTTTTTGTTTCACATCTAAACCTAGTTGTGTGGGAACTTTGTGTTCATTTTTACCATATGTATATCAGTACATGTATGTGGATCATGTGTGTAAATTAAAGTGAAAATAGTGAAGAGGTGTTGACGTGTTGCAAGGAGAAAATGAAGTTAGCTCAACTCTTAGATGCATCATTGGTTTTTCCTACAGGTCTTGGGTTTGACTCTTAAGAGTGATAAGTTTGTGGGTTTTTCTCTGAATCACCTGTAACGGCTTATGGTCTACATCTCGTAGTCTAGAGTACGTGTAGGGTTTCATCATTATACGGTGAGGTGTTCCCTGATGTCGTATACGGACTACTGTTAAAAAAAAAAAGAAAAAAATATGCTACGTTCATGAAACAACCCAAAGGCTAGTAAATTTTAGGTAGCTTTGTGACTGTTGATATGGTGCCCCTATCCTTATAGTGACTTGAGGGGAAGGATCTATCAATCTCAAGATCCATAATAAAGCCTACCATACATCCTAAAAACTATTTTAAATATTTACTGTATGCTACAATTGTGGTTGACCCATCTAGCAACCTTGAAAGTTAATGTTGAGTCATTATATAGAGAGCCATGATTTTAATGTTTATGTCGGAATAATAAAGTCGATTGGTCCGCTTATTTTGGAGTGCCCCCTACCCTTTGAATGTATGTCAATATGAGAAGTGAACCACGAGTACATGCCATCAGTAATACACTAATACCAAAAATAAGAATATATATAGGCGGTTGGTATTCCGACTACTTTTTTGGTAATTAAACCAGACTATTTACAGCGATTATCGCTGCAAATAGTGGTGTTTTGTTCATATCCAACTATTTGCAGCAATTACTGACAGGGGTCTCGTTATTTTTTGCCAGATTTGCCATTACAGACAAGGGGCCCGCACTATTTGCAGTAACTATCGCTGCAAATAGTAGGTGTAATCTAGATACCCAAAAAGGTTGGTTGGGATATCCCTTTATGTATATGGGCTACAAAAGAACTTTTTTAATTTTATATTACTCATAAATTATAGAAAAAGACGCATTAATTTATAATTTTTTTGTTTTTTATTACTATTAATTTATATTATTTAATTTTCATAAAAGATTAAATTACTTATACACGGTATATCTCCATTATTAATAATATAAGTATACATAAGTTAGCTTATTAGGGACCTAGCTCACAAACAACGTTAACTTTTTGAATAAAGTCAAAAAGAATCTTACCCGCACGTTGCAGCGGAGTTTGCAACGGAGTTTAAGTAAATCGTTGATAGGCTTTGACATATCGTATTCATGAGGTATCATATATATAATAGTATCTATAACTTAGTTATAGTCATTTAGCTAAAGATTCTTGTAATTATGGGGTTCTTAATATAACCATTTCTTATATCTTTATATATATATATATATATATATAAAGGGTTGTTACTGTAAAATAATTATTAAAGTAAAAAATAAATAAGACAAGATTTTGAACCTTAGATAATGGTTAAAATGATGCACGAAGATTCACGAAACAATTGATACATGATGATTCTCATGATGCACGGTGATTTTCAGTGAAAAGAAACCTATTGTTTTATTTGTTTTACTTTAATACCTGTTTTATTTTATCTAAAACTTATATATATATATACTAGGTTTTTACCCGCACGATGTGCGGCTGTTTAAAACGATCATTCAACAAAATTTTGACTAATATTGTGTATTTTGTAGATATATAAATAAAGATAAAAAACAATGTTTGAATTCTCGTTATCTATATTTGGTTCTAACGAAACTTTAAATGAATATTTAAAGATTTTTTATTTTTAAGATTGCATACATTTTGTATAGTTAAAATAAATATATAGTAACTTTTTCTTTTGTTAATCTTCAAATTTATATTGAATTTATTTTTAAATCTTTCCATTGAACTTAAAAGTTAGTTAAGGTATTGTATTCTCGTATTTTAAACCATGTTTAATGTACATGAATAATAAATATGTCTCGAAACTTGTTTTGGTAATTTAAATAAAACTCTTTAAATTAATAAATTATTAACCATTAAGTGACTGAATTGATAAATGACTGAATAGATATATCACGTCTGAATGGATTAAGTCAATACAATTGTTTTTTTTTATTAAGTCAAAAAACAAACACGTCTAATGACTTAATGAATTAGGTATCTTTGATTAAGTCATGACTGTGTGTATTAAGTCCAAAACAAATGCCACCTAAGTTTGTAAATGTTGTTTGTAACTATATCATTTCTCAATTCTATAAACAACATAAAAGCGAAAAATTATTGTGTTAATTTCTTTATAATTTTATAATTTAATTGAATAATAGTTGTCAAAGAAAACAATGTTAAATATCTTCCCAAGAAAACAATGTCAAATATCTTCCCAAGTTCCATGTATATCATTATCCTTCACATTCTATACCATCATCAAAAATATCGATACCTGCATGATTGAATAATTGTAAAGTCTAGACACAAAGAAATTTTGCAAATAAACAATAATACAAAATTATATTAGAATGTAAAAAAATATTTGCTACTTGTCAACTCGTTTTTTGACTCGGCACAAAAACTTGCTTTTTGACTCTTGAGATTTTACCCCAATCATATAAAAAGAGATGAAACTTTGAAAAAGAAAATTATCATTCGAAATAAGGTTTGAAATCATATTAAATTAACTATATAATTGTAAAAAGAACAATAAAAAGTTATCTAAATATCGACTATTATTGTAGACTTTTATCTAAATAGCCAAACTTGTTAGTGAAAAATATATCTTAATGAATCTAAATGTGTAATGTATGGATTAGATATAATCACATTAAAGTTGAAACCAAATTTTAGTGAATATCAAAAAGTCATAAATAATAAACTAAAATACGTAAAATATAATTCCAATGAAAATATAACGATTCCTAATTTGGTTAAAGAATACTTAATTAATAAGTTTGCTTAAAAGTTTATTTTCACTTTTTTATATATATATTTTTTATATCTTATTTTTATTTATATTTATTTGTTTAATATAAATATAAGATAAAATATTATGAAAAAGTATGAAGATGTCACATAGGATAAATCCTATGTGTCAATATTTTAACATAGCTTTAGTTTAGAAAAGTGATTGGATTTGCTCGGTTTACTACTGTTTTAATAATTTTATATAGATATATAGATAGATATATACATAAAAATATATGTAGCTATAAAGTATTAGAAAAGAAAGAAAATTTCTAAAACCGTACACTCACCTTTTTACATGTAGTCCCTCATTTAGAAGAAGAAAAAAAAAGAAGCCTTTGGGATTCATTTTCTCAACCAATAACATCATGCCACATGCTCACATCCTCCACAATATATGAAACTCATGTTTTGTTGCTTTTTAGTATTATATTTAAATTTACATTATTTAATTTTCATAAAAGATTAAATTGTACTACATACTTATACACGATATATCTTCATTATTAATATCTATATCTAAATCTATATCTATATTTATATCTATATCTATATACATAATAAAACAATAGTTATCCTGACTTTTTAAAGTCATCCACCTCAAATTAAAATTATCTCTAAACATGCCACATACGATTTATTCTACGTGGCACCTCCATATTTTTTTCACACTAATAGATTTTCATTAAATAATATAATATAATTATAGATATATTTTAAATATGGCATATAGAAAAAACATATATATATATAATTTATATTTATATAAATCAAACATATATAAAAAATCACGACTAACCTTGCATGACATTTTTTAACTTTTTTATTTTAATTACAAACACTTCATAATTCATGACTCATAATCCATGATATTTTATTACCTTTTCTAATATTATTAGGTTATACACGACCAAACAATTTTGTTGTTTCTTCTTCGTTTTCTTGGCCGAAACTTTAACCAAAATTGGTTATTCTAGCCACAAAAAATGTCTCTTTTATAATGATAATAGTAGTTATTTTGAGTTTTACGAATGGATTTCTTGATTGTTGGAGATAAAATACTTTATTTCCTAATTGTGTTTAGGATTATTTTTTCTCGTCACTACATAAGGTTTTTTCTCCATCTTTTCAGCATAACTGAAAGCAAAAACTATAATGATTTTCTCTTATTTATCTTATTAGTTTTTTACTTATTCGTATTGTATTTATGTGTATTTTGTATGACTAAATTTTTGTCATGCTTAGTTTTTTTACTTTGTATATATTATTTCGTTTAATGAATATATAGATATCATGCTACATTATCGATTTACGTTTGATTTGTTGATGATATCAAAATATCTTAGGTTAAATGTTGGTGTGTAATCACTATAGGAGGTTTAGTGACTGTGATATCGACATGTTAGAAAAGACAAAAGATGACCAGAGTAATCCAGGAATTAACCATTAACTATAACATAATCAATTTCAACATAATAAGCCTATAGAATATCTATTTATTAATGCATAAAATAATCTTTTTAACTAGCAGCGCATCGCGCGGGGTAAAATATCTAGTTAGTTATATAAGTATACATATATGTTGTTTTATTCAATTAAGTAAAAAAGATGTAGTACAAATATGAAAGATCAACAAAACATGTGTATCAAACAACGTTAAATTTTTTATTCAATAAAGTATACATATGTGTTGACATCCTATAAGTATGTGAGGCACGTAGTTATAAGTACTACAATTTTTTATTCAATAAAGTAAAAAAGAATCTCAAGGTATTTATGTGTATCAAATATGAAAGATCAAACCACTAAAAATAAATTTCATCTATAAAGATTTATAACAAAAGATGAACTAAGTTCAATATGTTGTTTTAGAATTATTTTATTTTATTTTGATGTTATTTACCTTCTTTACATTTAAATTACCACTTTCTTATATATATATTTTTAAATTTGTATTATAAGGTTATTATTTGCATTTATATAATAACTCATTTTATTTTAAAAATATTATCACCTTCAATGTATTTGACATGAAACTATATCAAAATTTATTTATTATTCAACTTTTATATTGATTATACTATATATTTTGATTTTCATAATTTAAAAATAGAATAAGTTAATACTCATCCCGTCTCGATTTAAATGTCTAAATTTGACTTGCTAGGTCTTTTTTCTCTAACTTTGACCGTAAATCGGTAAATATTTTCGTTTGTATAATATAATACATAATGAAAGTTATATCAATAAAAAATATATCTAAAGCTCAATATTACATCAATTATTCTATAACCTACACGAAACAATTTACGGTCAAAGTTGAGAAATAAAGACTTCAAAATAGGACATTTAAATTGGGATGAAGAGAGTATAATTCTTCGATCATTCTACTAACCAGTTTAGCATATTAACACACTCACTAATTTCATCCTTCATTAAACTTTCAATATCTTGTTGTATATAGATTTACTTTGCAAATTCTTTATCTTCCCATTTCCATTCTTTTTCACATCTTTTCACTATTTCTCACCGTTTATTACTCGTATTAAATAAAAACAAAAACAAAAAAGTCCAAAATCTTACTAGGTGAAGAGTGAAGACAATGTGGCTTTCTATCATGGATAAAAGCTAAACAACATGTGCTCTATTAAAGAAAATTTTCATTCTCCTTTCTATATTATTTTTCTTTTCACCATTTCATGTTTTGTTAGTAAATAATTTAACTAACCTATTCCACGATTATGCTATAATATGTGGGTAAGTAATTCTTTTATTTATCTAAATTTTTATCTTATCTAGTTTTTAGTTTTTAACTAGATTATGTAATTATGATAATTTTTAAAAGTAAAAACACCAACCATCAATAGATGAATTGATTTTTAAGGGAATTTGAGACCTTAAAGTATTGGGTATAAATTTTGGTATGTGAAAAATATTTTTAAGATTAAAGATAGAAGTTTTTCTCAAAAATGAATTTTCTTTAGAATTGAAATCGTTATACAAGAAGGCATGCCATTAAAGATAGTGTCAAAGTATACCTTAAAACTGAAAAAAATTACATTGTAGTAAAACTGGGTGAAGGCAGATGTTTACACTGCTCCCAAGATGGCTTCGTCCTTGCATGTAGCAGAGTCCAATTTATCGCAAAGAAAAAAACAAAAAAAAAAGAGTTCTAGAATCATTATTTAAGCAATGAATTTAGCATCATAGAAGTTCTTTCAACTTATCATTTCCTTATTCTCCATATCTACTATTTAGTGTTTTTCTTTAGCATTTAGCTAGTTTTTTTTCAGAACGGTAGTAAGACTTTTACATGTCAGTCATGCTCTTGAATTAACTATGCTGATGATATGGTCGATCTCTACCGAACAATGAAGAGGAAATGTCGCTGAGTCAAATCACCACTACTATTTAAGAAAAAAACAAATAAGGAAAAAAAAGCCAAAAACTTCCAAGGTGAAGACAACGTTGCTAAATGCTAACACGGATAAAACAAAGCGACATGTGCTCTATTGAAAACTCCTTTTTATTGATATATTTTTGAAACATATAATTTTTTAACTACATTTTAAGTTATATATTATTATTTTGTTTTATTATTTTAATGTATCTATATTTTGATTCTGTTCGTTTTGCGTTCGTTTAGGCTTCTCCCAACCCTTTATAGTATATATATAAAAGCAACACACACTTATGAGCTCGTCCACCCATGGAAGGGAATCGATAATGATGGCGTGGATGAGGTTGCGGCCAATCTCTTCCTCATCGAAGAGGTGGTCGACGGAAGTGTGGACGAGAGGTTGGGAGAGGTCTTAGTCACTTAGACTGTGGAGACATATTATCAAAAATATAATATAGATTAGACTTGTGTATGATTATGAGCCGATTGAATGAATCAATGGGGTTAGGGTTACTAGGTTAAACACTTAAACATATCCTTTTCTCTTTTTAATTTCTCGTTCTCATTCGTTCTCGATCTTATTGTTTCTTTCCATTTATTATTATAAAATAATAAAAATCTGAGAAAAACGTCAATTACTTACAAACATTTTGAATTTATTTTTCAAAGTCTGGTATCATGGATAAATACAAATTAAGTGACATGCGCTTTTTAAAGAATTCTTTTTGAAAATACTTTTGTCTGCATATCATAATTTTTCATCTCTTACTAATTTATAAAATGTATCGAATTTCTTATTTTTTCTGTATCGAATTTCTTATTTTTTATGTATCAATGTTGTACACTATACAGCTAATTCATGTTATAACCAGGAACAACCAATGTTACAATAAAATAACATTTTCTTTTCCATACATGTATCTCTAAGTTTTTTTAATCTTTTAAAAGATTTTAAATATTACATATACTCTTTTGTTTAAATATTTTATAGTGTATAAAATACATTAAATATATATTTAAATATTTAAATATATTATAATAAAATAATATTGAAAACTTGAAAATTATACATACGGTTGTATTATACTATATTTAAAATATCAATGATCGTTTTTATTGTAATGAAAAATTCTCTTACTATTATATTATCCACATATAAAATGTAAAAGAGTCGTTTTAAGGATAAAGGGGCATCTTAACTCACAGGAGTTCCATTTTAATAGACGTTATCTCTAAAAAATGAATTAGGTTTTTCAATTGTCACAACATACTAATCCCTGGCTTTAAATATACATTTTGACATATCAATTACTCTCGTACTTTAACATTAAAACCTTTGTTGGTTAGTTGGTATTTGGTGATGTATCCGTATTTCCTTATTCTCTTTCCTAATTTCCTTCCTCCCCAGCTTATGGCCCAGAACTTTGGGCTGTAATTAATCAGCTTAAATTGTAAAGTTTTGCATTGAAAAAAGGTTGTTTGAAAAACATGTTATCCATACCTTCGCATAGTTGAAACATCATCTCACTACTCTTTCTCCTATCAGGTAAACTATAGAGTAGTTATATATCATGGGCCATGAGGGAAGTCAAGAACTCCTACATAATTGTCTTAATTGACTAGCCGCATGATCAGTCTCCTATCAGAATTTAGGTGAAAGAATCATGTTTGTACAAACCACTATTTTTCAATCAATTAGCAAGAATGATACACCTTTAACAGGAATTCCTACCTTACGCCTATCCGACTTTAATATACATCAAGAAACATCATTGCCAATGATTGAACATTGGTCTTCTTCTCAACAGGCCGAAACCAATTTATGACCCACCGTCTCATTAAAATTCAACATTATGTTAGTCGTTTCGGTTTAGGTGAGGTGAATGACATATATTTTAGAGTTATGTGGTTGTTTTTTGTTGTCTTTTTAGTTCAGTCGCCTATATGACAACCAATGAAGATGAAACTTGTTAACAAAAACCAATATTCGCTTAGATTGATGTTGCTAGTTTAACTTTTGTGTACAATATTCCCCTGCACATGAAATGGAATTTTCAATCAATTCACACTCTTTATGTTAATGTCAATCAATTCACACCGTGAGCCCATGACACCGAATGTACCTCAGCCTCTTCCCTCTTCTAAGTAACCTTGCTAGACGCACAACTTTATAATGTGTAGAAATATAGTGCAAGTCTCTTGTATTAATAGGGTGAGACGGTGAGTATATTTTAATTAATAACATGTTACCGCATTGGAATAATAAATTAAGGAAAATGATAAATCTTCCTAATCAATCCTTCTAAAAATCCTCATAATATATCCACTTGTTAATACATGTAATCTACTAATTATCTTTCTTAATCTCACCCCCTAAATTTTCACATGTCACAAGGATTTGTATGCTAATAATCTACGAGGATTGATCATTACCCATAAATTAATTTTGACCACCTTATTAGATTTACGGTGTGGGCTATAACAATCTCTTACAATGGTTTTAGTTATGGTCTTGTGGATTAAAGGTATTGGCTCAGCCCATTGCTTTCCGGCTTTGGGGTTTTAGAAATGGTATGAGACCCATTGCTTCCCGAGTTCCCGACTTTTTGGTTTTTAGAAATGGTATGAGAGCCATTATCTCTCGGGATATGATGAGCATGAAGCTCATGTGTTTTTAATTTGAAATAAGCAGTCCAACATATTTTAATTTTAAAGGTGAACTTTCATTAATATTCACAATATGTACATGCATACATAAAACATAGCAAACAACCAAATACACCAGAAAAACATCCTAACCAAAAAATTCAGCCTCAAACAACACCAATAGCACAAAACAAAACAGAAAACAGAGAAGTAATTTAGATTAATGCTAGAATGAGACCAAAAAGCGTCATCTTTCACCGCTCTCTATTCTCATTCACACACACTAATCCAAACACCTTCCTGTCACTGAAATCTTCCATCCTTATCAAAAACAGAAACCAAACCATTCTTTCTCCAAGCCAAATTTCATCTTTTAGCCACTAACTCCACTGTCCTTGTGTTCTTGACTTTTAAAGAAAGCAGCTTATTCTTGATATTCTCCTTTATTATTCTACATAACATCTCCTCATTCCTTTCTCCTTGCTAAACACTCTCCTATTTCTCTCCTGCCATATAAAATAGACAGTTGCAGCCAACACTAGTTTGCTCACCACCACCACAATATTATTCTGGACTCTATTCTTAGCAATCCCATGCATCAGTTTCTGCAAATTAGATTCATTCTGCATCATAGGAGTTAATTATGTCATAATACTCCATATATTCTTTGCATAAGCACACTGGAAGAACAAATGTTCATGACTATCTTCTTTTCCTTTGCAAAATGCACACTGAAGTGTAACATTTTGCTGCCATTTAAGAATAAAGAATATTCGATCATCTTGTGTGCGCTACCAAAATCTCCAACCATTGTGAGTTTGTAAATTTGAAGGGGTTGGCAAGCCCAATCACTTTTGGCTTTGTGGTGTTACATTTTGGGTTATTGCGATGAACTTGGCCGATCTAATAAATTTAATATATGTTAGATAGATTAATTTGACTCTACTCGATACTATAGATCAATTACAGTTATGAGTCCATCAGGATTTTCTAATGCTATGTGAAATAATGAAATCTTGTAAAGTAGGTTATATCATTAGTCATTACCAATTTACTCGTAGTTTTTTACATACTTTTTTGACTGAATGGGCTTGTAATTTCCTTTAAGCCCGTTAAGCAACCCCAATCAAAGATTTACAAAAGAGAATATCAAGCTTTTACAAAAAGAAAGTTACCTAAATATAATTAAAAGACAACCAACAACATTACAACAACGATACTGAATGAATCTGATGAAAAAAATGAAATCCAAAGAATAAAGTGTAAAATTGTGGAAGTATTTTATTAACTAATGTCTCTGTTCTACAAGACATTTGCTCATAACTCTATATGAAATTCGTTCTTAAAACTCTATTGTACCAAACAGAATGCAGAATCATATGAAATACATCATACTTAATCGGGTCCGAATGCCAAAAGAAATGTTCTCTTGCCTTTTTCACTCCCTCGTACATCTCAAGATACTTTTCTTGAGATATCGACAGCAATACATTCTTTAAATTTGCAATATCCTTCTCAAGTACAAAAACAGCAAACGACTCCCAGTTCAAAACCTCAAAGAAAGGAAGCACATAATTATCTGCTATAATCACAGGAATGCAGTTGTAAAATAATGACTCCACGACTCTTGGGGTATGTACTTCAAAACCTCTAGCACATATACAGTACTTGCTCGTTTTCATGTGGTTTATATAGTTTTTGTTACCTTTGACATGAGGCATTCGGCTTAATATTCTCATGTCTGTATCGTTTCCCCAATGGTTTAACAAAACGGGCCTGACATAACCGTGCATGTGTCCTGCAAAAAATGCTAGTATCGTTCTATTAGAGGGTGGTTCGCCTCCCACATTTTGTAGAGGATTATTTGCAAACCGTACGTATGTTGTTGGAAGTGAAACGTCTTTCCCTATGCTGAAACCTCTCTGTATATCAGCATTACAAAGGGCTCTTATGGTATTCAGCAGACGTCCCCTAGTTTCCGCCGGGGCCTGAGCAATTGAAAATCATAGTAGGTATATTAGAATAAGGAAATGTTAACCTTCCATATTATACCTTCCATATTAAAAGCTCACACTTGAATTTAATGGTACAAGTACAACTATATAATGCATGTTAACCATAGAGTTGTCATTAGCAAGAGTGCAAGACCATACAAAAATGACTAAAATACAATTGTCTTGAAGATCTTATAAACCTTTCTATATTAAGGGGAAACTGAAGATACATATAATGTATCTAAAGATGAAGGTTCAGAAAACAAAGTGGCTTCCATATCATTCATAGATGTAGCTCAAAACTAAGGATGACACTTAATTGTCTCATACATTGCATATGACGTAGTGTACATAGTTTAAGTCTAAAAAATCTAATATTATGTAGGTTAAAGGGACAATATTGTAAATAGTGAGTCGGTTATAACAGACTGACAGTTAGGAAACTAGAGTTAGTCAGACGTCTATATGTATTGTTTTATGTATTATATATAATTCTGAGTTCTTGAATAAAATAAAAAAATTCCCCAATATCCTCTCTCAAATTTACTTTTCTATTAGAAACAAGACATCAATAATTAGAAATCCTGAGTTTAGATGGAAACAAAAGTATAAAAAGTAGGTCTTTCTATATTAAGAAACTAGATGAAAGAAGAAGAACATACCCAATCATGGCAAGCAGATAGGAAATGATCTGATCCATTAGTTCTGTTCCAGAATGGATATTTTGTTATAAGCATTTCAGTGTGATTTTTCATAAACTGAATCAGATTATCACGACTGTGGGAATGAGGAATGTATAGTGTCAACTGTAGCAAACGTGAACTAAACGGTATGTAAAACAAATGAGCTTCATTGGGGTCTTCTGTTACAAACTGTTTGTTTGTTTCCATCAACTTCAAGAACCAACCCTCGGATGCATATATTCCCTCTAGTATCCAATCATGGAAAATTGGCTTTTCCCCATCTTTGTAAATGTAAACTTTGAGCATCTTCTCCATTAAATCATAACTCCTGCAATCAGATCGGTTTACTTGTTTGTATAGTAGAACAAGCACTAAATTGCATGGTAATTATAACTAGATGTCATCAGACATTGTTTTCTATTTCAAGGGTAATGGGCTAGTGATACAAAACTGCTATTTTTCACAAAAGATATGTTTTATGCAGCATACAGCTTTTACTTGCACACTAGATCATTGATTTATTTTTTTAACGGTATTCTATTCTACTCCTACTAAATTACACGTATGTCTGAGATGAAACCCATGACTCGCAAAAAACCCCTGGTAATCACCCCCAAAAATCTGGGAAGTGGGATTCAAACCCAGGTGGATCCTCCCCTCCCAAGGTCAAAGACCTTACCAATGGGCCACCAACCCCATTGGCACTAGATCATTGAGCTAACAAGGGTTCGTATTATGCAATGCACCTGTAAAAATGTTCCTTCTCGGTTATTGAACTAGTAATGTGTTCCACCCTGGTAATTGAAAAAACAGATATTCAAGTGGCGGAGCACATTTTACAACAAAAAGAGGAGTTGCATAAAACTAGCCATTTGTGTAAGCACATTACTATTACATGTCACCAGTGGCGGACAAGAAAATACTTTCACAAGGGCCAAGCACTAAGGAGGGTTGGATAGCGGTCTAGGCATGACCAATTTTTGGTATGTCAAAACGGATTGGGTCAAGTCGAGGAAACTCCTCAACAATATTGTTGTTTATTTCTAATATCTTTATGAATTCTAATTTGTTGGTTAGATTTCGGTCAAAGCATATTATTTGCTGTTGTTTTGTGCTCTATGATTCACATATTATTCAAGTTTAACATTTGAAGAACAGTGGCATACATGAGAAAACATGAGCTAATGGTACCTTATAAATAAAAGTCAAAATAGAGTTTATTTGAATAGATGTCATATATGGTACCTGATAAACTTGGAAATATTCCGATAAATTGGGGCATAAAGCCCTGTCTCATTGTTTGTGACGACCGCATTCTCAATTTGTGATTTTGCTTCGAGCAGTTGTTGATCGACCCTTGATTGAGCTGGCTGTCATTGAAAAAATCGAGAACCTATCAACAATTTGAACATTATATCAACAATGTTTACAAGTAAATTCAAATCGACTAACCAAATCACATATGAAGTCATATACATACGACTAAATGAGGCAAAGAATGACTTTTCTGAAGCATTTCATTCATCTGAGAAATCGACATTACTGGCAAAGTCTCCATATTAGGCTTTTTCTTATCAACCATGGAAGGATTAATCAAAGACGATACATTTTTCGTGTCAACGTCTCTTGAAGGGGCCTCACTGTTAATTTTTGACCCGTTAACAACTAGATAAGTATCATTTAAGTTGTGTGACTTGAGACTATTATTCGTCCCATTATTCGAGAAATAACTTTCTTGAAGGAAAGAAGCCTTGGCACCAGAAAGTAAAAATGATATGCTACTGAATACTGGAAGTTCATAATACTGAACAGCCAATACAACGGCTGATGTAATTCCGAATAACCAGATCCATTTTGTAGTTTGCTTCGGATATAAATACTGAAGATATCCATGATCCATGTATATATCAAACCAGTTAAAATCCAAATAAACGGTTTTAAGAGATTGTTATCCAACGTTTGGTCTGATCAAATCTGTGAGTAAAAAATAAAATAAAATTGATTAAACAAGCTATAGATTTTTCATTTCTATGGTAGTATGAAAACCCAGCCTCTGAATAACAAACTTAATATACGCCTTGATCATTATTTTTTTTTTGTACACTTTTATTAATTGTTTTTTGCACATGATATATATACCTGTTTGATCGCTAAATATTAGCCATTATGCAGAGTCATATCACACATCAAGAGTTAAATTTTCATACTCATATTTTATTATATTTTGTAAAAAATGAACAATATAGAAAATAAATAGTAAGAGCTAAGAAATTGGAAAAGAGATAACGTACAGATATTTGATGAATTTAAACTTATTTTGATCGCTTGCTGAGTTTGGTTGAGATCCAAATTATACAGAAAACTATGTACTGTTAAAGTGGAGTGAAATGAAGTCAAGTTTGAGAAAATGAAGGTGGGAACATGAGCAGAATAAGTCACGTTACATGTGTCCCAAACAAATAAATATTTTAATAGGTTAATGGTTCTTGTCACATGAAACTTTTACTCATTATGAAAGACTAATATAAAATATCTTAAGTTTGATTCCGCAAGAATATCATTTTTTGGATTGTTACAGCAAAGCTTTTTACTATATGTTTGTTAACAATATTTAAATAAAGAAAATATATAAATAGATGTCCCCCAAAAGAAAATAACCAGAAAATACAAGATAAAACCAAGAACAAAACCTTAGAAATAAACAATAAGAAAGTAGACACTATTCTTTCAGTAAGATTTGATGAAGATCAGAAGTAACAAACTGACAAGTAGACACTATTCATTCAATAAGATTTGATAAATGTTATTATCGGAAAAATCTGTAACGGCTATATATGTAGAACTAGTTAGTCTGGTCTATTATATACTAACCAAAATACTAATTTGTAAGATTTTAGAACCTTTAAAAGTAAGCAGAAGCATATAAAACACAAATAATTTATAACATTTAAAGCAAAATCAGAGCACCTTCCCTTGTTGGAATCTCATAAAGATTTTGCCTTTACTAAAAACACATAGTTAGAGATGATTAATAGTACTTATTAGTTAGCACATGCCTTACAAGTAGGAGGTCTTGGGTTCAAGACTTGGGAAGTACATAGGAAAGTCTTTCTATGAAGGGATAAAGTCATGGGAGTGTAACCAACTATGACCAAAAGGCTATGTAATGTACCCATCTACTCGACTTGTTATTTAGTGTAACCAACTTTGTTTTTTGGATTATGCAATGTAAACAACCGGTTAGTCATCAAGTTACTGGTTACCACTTTAATTTTTTATTTTATTAAAAAATTGTCACCTTCCTTAATGATCTGTTCGGTAACCTTTTCATGAAGGATTTCCACTTCAGTATCGACTTAATGATCCCTGATGACATTAGCATTTGAATTTGCATCATTTCAGAAAACTATATTAATTCATAAAAAGTTGCACTCGTAGTTGACTAGTTGTACAGGAAGTTAACATAAGAAAAAAAGTATACAAGTAAAGAAGTTCTAAAATCACTATGGAGTCACTCGGATGCCATCATGCGCTGCTCTATTAAGGTCGTTTACTCGGTTTGTATAATAGTCATTAAGAAAATACCATAGAACAAAACACCATTTTTTCCGGCAAGTGTTGGATTCGAAAACTTTTGGTCAGGGTTTGTGCGGGATCAATTTTTGAGTCGATTGGTGTTAGTTTCAAGTCTTAATTTGAAGAAACAACAAAGTTATCATGATTTTAATTTTTCCGGCGAATCACCGTTTTTTGCGGCGAGTGTTGGATTCGAAAAATTTTGGTCAGGGTTTGTGCGGGATCATTTTTTGAGTCGATTGGTGGTAGTTTCAAGTCTTAATTCGTACAAACAACAAAGTTTTCGCGATTCTAATTTTTCCAGTGAATCACCATTTTTTTCGGTGAAACAACTATGGCCACATGTGTGTATAACCTGATGGAAACCTGTTGTAGCAGGTTGGTTACATTGCATAACCCAAAAAACAAAGTTGGTTACACTAGATAGCAAGTCGAGTAGATGGGTACATTACATAGCCTTTTGGTCATAGTTGGTTGCACTCCTATGCCTTTATCCCTTCTATGAAGGTTTGGCTTGGGTATACCCAGGTTCAAGTCTGAGGAGCAGGGTTTCCCCCCATCGGGTATTTGAAATAGGCATTTCTACTTCGAGGGAGCTCTTTAGCGCGGACCCGGTTAAGACAACGTATGTTAGACCTCCCGCTGTCGAATCGCGACACGAAGTTTCAAGCGAAATTCACCTTTTTAAAAAAAAAAAAAAAAAGAAAAAGATGATTAGTAAGAACACAAAATGACCAAATATTTTCTTAGACATTTCATATTGGTCGAAAATCGACACCACATACAATAAGGCCACACATAGTTCCTTCATAGCATCTTAACTTTAGATGCATAAGACGATGATCATCAATGAGCTTCTTACTTGAGTTGAATTCCCACAGGATAACTTCCATCAATCCATATTCTCTCAGTTTGGGAACCCTTATAGTGGGGTGTAAATTTATTGGGCTAGGCATCCTAAAATAAAGAAATTTGCTCTCTTTGTTTTTCCTAACGAGTACATCCTGTACTTTTACTGGACAATGCAGACCATGACATTTTTGGGATAGCTTGAATATGAGATGGCATGCATAATCTGTATCTGGTGACAACTTTTGAGTTTCAATCTTGCATCTGATCCGAAACTCTTGGTGAGATAGAAGCTCAGCCACATCAACAAATCTATATGTATGATAAAAGCATAAGAACCCACTCCAAAGTGTCGATAAAAATCATTATCCTTAGATATGAGCATCATATGTGCTAGATAATTAGGAGATATGTATTAGTACACATAAGGTGGTTAAAAAGGCAAACCTGGATTCGGTAAGAGATCTCCAGTTGATAGACTGAACATTAAAAGAGTCATCTAAAACCATACTAGCTGGAAACATGAGCGACTTATTTTCTTCTGGTTTGCTTAGGTGTTGTTTGTTTTTGAAGACATAAAGTGTCTGCAATCTGATTTCATCTGTTTTTGAAGTCATAAACTGTTCATCAAAGATTTAAAAAGTGCATATATAATTAGCAAACAACAGAATTCAAGTTTCGGATACATAGAAATTAATTTTCAGAACAAAAGAGAAAACCTTTTCACCCTGTTCGTGTTTGGTTCTTATGCTAGAATCAACAGTCAATTGCTGCAAAATAAAAATAAAAATGCATGGCCATGTTATATAGTTTTAGTTGAAAGATGAAATGAAATACATTAATTCCAAAATAAAAAGATATAATGAGAAAAACGTTATTGTACATCAACATGTATTTCATAAAATGATGTAATATGCCATTTGATAGTTGTATTGTATGTAAGTGTAATTATTATAAATGTGATATAAAATAGCAACATATTATTTTGTTCAGCGAACAGAAAATTCCAGGGAAATAAAGTGCGTACATTCAAACTTGAATCATGGATGGCTCGAAACTCGATGCCTTCAACATAGATTGCACCACTTCCGCAGTAGTATCGTGAAAAACTCTCTAAAATAACCTCAAATACTGCATTATCTTTGTAATGCAAGAATCGCCACAATTCTGTCATCATCCATCCATCCTCTCTCCATCTAGCGAAGTATGCATATAAGGTTTTGCTCCCCATTTTCAACTTGAGGTTCACATATACTGGTTGATTTGAAGACTTTCGTGGATCACAAAACTTAAATATAAGATATGCACCATAAATCACACTTGGAGATAAAAACTGAGGTTTTATATTGATTTTGATCTGCAGGTCTGAAATGTTCTTCATCTTCACCACTACTGGAAACCTGCATACATCATTCAGTTGAAGTCTAAATTAGCCATTTCATTTTTTCCCCACTTAAAACACATTATGCTTTCGCAAATGCAGAGAGGACGAGAAAAAACACCTTGAATTTTTTAAAGATTTCCACTTTAAGGATGTAGGATTTTCATAGGAAAACATTCTTGCTGATATCATTTCATTCTTATCTCCATTATTGCTTAAAGAAAACCACTGGCACACAGAGCAGAGCAAAACATATAAAACTCAGACTCTTTATCCACTGATGAATTTAGACCATCACTTGGAAGAAAATCTATAATTGATGTTTTATTTGGAATCGAGAGCTGAGGAAAGTGATAAAAATCCATTATACACTAGTACTATTAGCTTTAATCATGCACGACTGTGAAAACATTGTACATGAGTATGTCAATTATGTTGACAAACGGCTCGGATCAATGTAGGTCAACCTGTTTACGCTTTTTATCCAACGTATATAAGATTAGAGGATATAATTACCACTATTCCATCTTGAATGAGGATTCCTTTGGAGAGCATATCATAAAGATCTTTCTTCTTTTCAACAGAGTAAAACACGTCAGGGGTTTTTGACAACTGAATTATTTCTAAGTAGTCTCTAGGTAGTTTTGGCTCCCATATTTCATGATCCTCCTACATGTACATTAAACCAAAAATATAAATATATTATATAATACATGCATATTCATTTAGATACTCATTTAAGTTCTATTTTGAAAAATAAAATAATATATATACACCAATATTGACCTTTAAACAGAAAGTCATGTAAACTAGTAAACAGATGAGGTTTTCTCTATATAGGGAAGGTGATTCTTTTTACTCAGATGTAGCCACCTAATGGGGTATCCCGAGACCATTTCCAAACGTTAAGATTATACTAGCTGGATTCGAATCTGAGACCTCTTGTAAAGATCCAAAGATGTTAACCACTAGTCATGTATTCTTAAAAAAAAGAGGTGCTTTTACTTTGTACATTCTTCTGCTAAATAGTCTTGATACCTAATGATATATCCAATTAGAACCGGTAAAGTGGACCCAAATGAATTGATTTCGATCCACCTGGAAAGTAATAGAAAAAAGCTGGATAATTATATGGGCTATTCATAACTTTCAGGCGGGTCCTGCTGGACAGTGGTAACCAAGTCGGTAATGGACGGTATCTCTACGTCCCATACATTCTACTGCTATTTACTCTATACTCTTTTTACTTTTACGATTTTACCACTTCACATCCCGTCAAATTAAAAAAATACTAAAGTCAAATACTAACACTCACCCCATGCTAACGAATCATAATTATATCTAAACAGGACAAAAGTTTAAAAAGCAATTCAGCTAGTTTTTTGGTTTTACATACTTAATTTTCATTATATATAAAGAATTATCTTCCTTTTTTTTTTTTTAACATTCAGTCGGTATACGACATCACGGAAACCTCACCGTATAATGGTGAAGCCTTGCACGTACCCTAGACAACGAGATATGTATCATGAGCCATTAGAAGTATTCAGAGAGAAAAACTCAAGGTTTGTCATCCCTAAAAATCGAACTGAAAACCTTGGATAAAACCAAGAGTGCCTCTAACCAACTGGGCAGGACAACATTGGCAGTTATTTTCCTTTTAATCAAAAAATTATAATATTAATTTATTTTAAATCTTGATATTATTTAATGTTATTCCCTTCCAATTTAATAGATGAAAATTTAAAGAATAGTTACTTCCAACATATCTTTGGATGTAAATTACAGTATAATTACTTTAATGGAAACTTATATATATTTATATATATATATATGTGTGTGTATGTATGTATGTATGGGGTGATCACGTAACGCGGCGGACCCCAATATGTCATGTAAAATCCCGTTAATCCTTTTGTCAAAGTATAATTGTAGATGTGAAAAGTTTGACTAAATAAATATGGTAAGTATTGATTAATATTTAGGATATGAGAGTTCACTAAATAACAAATTAAGCTTTAATTAAGATTAAAGTTAATTACAAAAATTGTCCTTGTGATTTACTAAAAATTAGAGTTTTTATCCTTAACTTTCATTTATTATGTTTTTGGTTCTTAACTTTTGAGCTCTATCAACCGTTTTAGTCCAAAACCGCTGACCTTTTGACATAAAGTGTTGATTTTTGAACAAAAATGTTGACTTTTGGACAAAAAGTGTGGACAGAGGTCAAAAGTTGGGGATCAAAAACGTAACTTATGAAAGGTATGGATGAGATATGTAATTATTAATAAACTATAGGGACGATTTTTTGTAATTAACTCTTAAGATTATAAGGGTAAAGGGGCGGTTTGGACATTTCGAATTTAGAAAAAGTGTAACTTTCAACGAGGGTCATAAAATCATTATAAGGAAGTATAAAAATATAGATATATAGGGTAATCCTATATATATATAAGGGAAATGATGGGTACCCAATATTATGTCTAGCCATGAACAAAAATTTTAGATGAGTTACAAATTAAACCCTTGAGTTTTATAAATACACAGAACTGCCCCTGATTATCACCTATGCAGTACCCAACATATGTACTGTAGGCGGTACATATGTTATCCCCATATATATATATATTATATGTTCTCAAAATAATTTTTCAATACATATATATATAATATAACCTTTCCTTATTTTTGGAACCTTTATTTATCCAAGATTCGTGAGAACTCCTAAACTATTTAAATTTCATTTGCATGTGAAACTTTATAAAACTTCATGTTGTGGAAATTTTTTTTTTTCAAAACCTTATATATAGTCATTTGTTCACATGTGAACGCAAATGTAAACAAATTCATTCACAAGTGAATAAAAGACTATTTTGAAGGTTTTGAGTTTTTTTTTCATATATATATATATATGTATAAGGTAGAGATCACATAATGAGGTAGCTTAAGGAGAGATGGGAAAGAAAGTTAATTTTAATTTTTGTTACCATGTTCTCTTAATTTATTTTTTTTATAATGCTCCTTCCCAAAAAAATTTAGAATAATTAAAAAAAAACAACTTACTCATGCGTAAGTAATTTTTTTATATTTTTTTGAAACCAGTTTACTAAAAATTTTTATAAAAAAATAAAACGAAAAGATAAAGAAAAGAAAAATTAAAAACCACATTTTCTCCCTTCTTTCCTTAATCCACCTTCTCATTTAATTTTTATCCTATGCATATGAACAAATTTACTTGTTAGTTTTTAAGATGGGTCATTTTTGACTAAAGTAATGACCCAAGTCATAATGGACCCGAACCCATTAGATACATTTTCGACAAGTATCTGTTTTGACCCGAACCCATACTGACCCGCTACCCAAACCCGCCCATTTTGCCACCTTCATGACTACAATATATAAATTACTTCAATGAATACCTGTATTGGTTTTTTTCTAGAGGCATTAAAGATATTTTCTTAAAGAAAATGTAACGAGTTAACACTTACTTGGAATTCCAATGCTTTCTTAAGTTGTACTGAAACCTGTTTTGCTGTTGGCCGTTCTTCTCTGTTTTTGTGTAAGCATTGGTAGGCAATTTTTTGAAATGTAAGCAGTGATTTTGGTACAACTTGTTCCCTTAGTCCCTCAAACACCAGTTCATCAAGTTTTCCTTCTTTGTAGTGGCTTATAACCAAAGAACTTAGATAGCTGGGTGGGAACCCCGGAACACATGCCATTCTCCCACACAAGAGCTCGAATAAAACGATACCAAATGAATATATATCAGATTCTCTAGATAAGAAACCTTTTTGCAAGTATAGGGGGTCAATGTAACCCATTGAACCGGAAGCATTCTCGACAACAAAGTCAATCTCTTTACTTTTTGGCATTATTATGGCAACCCCAAAGTTTGCAATTAGAGCTTTCCCTTTACCATTTAGTAGAATGTTACCACTCTGGATATCCTTATGTATCACCACATCTTGTGTTACAACACCTCCATGGAGAAAATTCAACCCATTAGCAACATCAATGCCTATCTTAAGTCGTTTTGTCCAAGTAAGACTAACATCTTTCACATGCATATCAAGACTCCCATCTGGTGCAAAGTCATGCTCGTAAAGAATGATTTTCTCACCGGCTTCGTTAACGTATCCTACAAGACCAATGATATTCTGGTGCTTATACTCGAAAAGAATTTCAAGTTCAATAAAAAATTGGAAATCAAAATGTCTATTTAGCCGCTTTGCAACAAAAGAGGTACGCCCATTAGCATGTTCGATTTCTCCAAAGTATACTTCTCCAAATACCCTTTTTCCAATCAATTTGTTAGGGCTGAAGTCTTGTGTGGCTAATTTTATGTCTAGGAGTGATATTTGGAGGTTGTCTTTGCGGTTTTCCTACGAATCATGAAACGCTTAATCAACTTCACATCTTTAAAGTGAATATAAGCTCAAATTATCCTTAAATTAGTCTCATTAATCAATTAAACACCATCCGTTGTGGGGTCTAGTGTTTGCGAGGATCACGTAGATATAGTGTTTATTACCACAAAAAGGCTTGAGAGAAGGGGTGACAGCGGTAGTCCCAACCATGACGGTTGACAAAAGGGGATGTGTGTGCAACTGGGCATGTGTTTGTGTTTGGGTCTGTGTTGAGCATGTATGTCAAGCAGTGAGTGTTTGGGTGTAGAATTGCAATAAATTTATATTTAAAAAAAATTCACATATGATTTAGTTTTGTTTTATTACCAACGACCCTAAGTCCAAATGGTCGAGTTGAGATATCCAGTGACTTTAATATTAAGGAGGTCATGGGTTTAGATCTCACAGGTGACAAACAACACTTGGGTTCCATGTTAGACCAAGTAGTTTTCTCTAACCTGTGGTAAGTTTTCTCCTATTTGAGAGTGGACATGATCGGGTAAGCCAGTGGCCCGTTAGTGATCTAAATTTGTTGTTAAAAGTATGCATTTGGTAGACAATGGTATTGACATCTCATTGGTGGTTCACTAATCCACGGGATTTGTGCAACATTTAACGCAATTTGAAATTACACAAGACACTTCTTAATCCGACATATTTCTATATGCTTAAAACCATTATCATACATGTTGAACTAAACGGGACTCCACCCAAGTCGCCTTTGAGTCCCCCCCCCCCCCCCCCCCCCCCCCAACACACACACAAAGGTGACTACTATCTTTGAATGAAGTAATTCCTCAGTTTGTAATTATCAAGTGTATGAAGACTTGTTGAATGGCTATCAAGAGGGGAAACAGTGTTACTATTTTGATAGCTATCAAGAGGGGAAACAATGTTACTATTTTAGATCGGCGACTTACCTGAAAGTCTAATGCCTTCTCAAGCTCCATGATGACGGTTTTCATTGTTGGACGTTGGGCTTGAGTTTCAGCCAAACATTGATATGCGATTTTAAAAAAAGTGTCCAGAGAATCTTGATTGGGTCCTTTAGTAAGGGTAAAAGTGTTTTCATCAACTTCTTCCTTTATCTTAGGATCTACCATTTCCATTAGTGTTCCCATAACGAAGTGTTGTCGTGCGATAGGTGCAAGTCCCTTATCAT
The DNA here is from genome assembly GCF_010389155.1 of Erigeron canadensis. Taxonomy (NCBI): domain Eukaryota; kingdom Viridiplantae; phylum Streptophyta; class Magnoliopsida; order Asterales; family Asteraceae; genus Erigeron; species Erigeron canadensis. The sequence continues at coordinate 35,850,379 of NC_057769.1, read as the reverse complement.
TTTTCTGTATGTAAAATGGATCATAGGCCAGCTTCCCAGACAAGATCTCGAATAAAACCACCCCAAAAGAGTAAATATCTGTTGCTATTTTCAACTTGCGTGTAACCATATATTCTGGATCTATGTAAACATTTGTACCTGCAACATTAGTCTCAAGATAACTAACTTGTTGAGAGCCTGGACCAAATTTGGAAAGCCCAAAGTCAGCAATCTTTGCTACCCAGTTATGGTCCAACAGAATATTATCGCTTTTTATGTCTCGGTGTATTATCCTCTGTACGTCCTTTGTGTGTAGGTAATTCAGTCCTTGTGCTATATCAAGGCACATCTGTAGACGTTTCGCCCATATAAGATTAGTCATGTTAGCAATGTTGCCCAAGTAGTCATCAAGGCTTCCATTAAAAGCATGCTCATAGATGAGGATCATCTCAGAACTTTCGTCACAAAAACCAAGAAGAGAGATTATGTTGCGGTGCTTACAGCCAGTAAGTGTTTCAACTTCTGCTATGAACCCTTGTTCTCCTTGTTTGTCTTCTCTATTTAAGATGCGTTTTATTGCCACAAGACTGCGTTTCTTGGGTAGTTCACAGTTAATATTCCCTTCCACTGCCATAGAATTGACGTTATCAAAATGTTCAAGTTCTGCTCTATACACCATACCATATCCCCCTGACCCAATGCGATATGTTTCAGCAAAATTACAGGTGGCCGCCTTTATATCATCAAGTCCAATCCTCAAGTGTTCTAAATGTTTCCACTGCAACAATTTGTTTTTAGGGAAAATGTAAGTAAGTATGAGTGTGATTAAAGATAGATTGCATACTTTTATAGAAATTTACAAATGACATCCACAGGATAATATTATAATGTTTCATTTAACTAACTTTTTATTTAATAATGATTACCTTTAATTTTGATTTTTTAAAAGTCAATGATCAGATAACAATTTATTTTTCTCAATGTTGTTCTTATGAGTTGTGACATATGACAACATAAAAATTTAATGGGCTTATCCCCAACTATATTAGGAATACATTGTATTACCCAAAACAAAGGGTACCTAGTATAATTATATATTCTATATAATCACTGGGTAGGAATACATTGTATTACCCAAAACAAAGGGTACCTAGTATAATTATATATTCTATATAATCACTTGTAATCTTGATTATTGACATAGGGGTTATTTTTATTGTTAAATAAAAATTAAATTAAAACAAATAGGATAAGATCTTGACCATTGAATGATGATAAAACTGGTGAACGAAGATTCACAAAGCATAAATATATAACATTTATGCACGAAGATTCACATATCACAAAAGTACAAACAAGCATATAACATATACAGTATTCATCAGAGCTGAAGCAGCATGGTTGGATCAGTGGTAAACATCTTTGCCTCTGGAGACAGAGGTCATGGGTTTGATCCTCATCCCATGCAAAGGTTGGAGGGCCTTTTCTACCATTTAGGTAGAAACTAGAAGCAACCTCTCTACTTAAATAGAAGTTAGGTGAAGACGGCACTGAACAGTTACTTAATTACTCTAGTATTCATCAGAGCTAAAACCAATTAATTTAATATCATGAATTCCATGATTTATCGGTACCAAAACATGATGCATACGATTTTCAGTTAAATAAAATGATTGTTTAACGTGTTCAACTTTTATAGTTGTTTTATCTGAACTGATGCCTATCAACATTATATACAACACAATTATTCTTTCAGCTGTCCCCAATCTAACAACATTGATTTTCAGGACGGGTCAACTTTAATGTGGCAGCTGACTTGCCAATTAAATATAAATATGACATAATCAAATTATTTGTTCAAAGAATTTCAAAAAGACAATATTCACATTAGTTAAGCATCCTTTTCTTTTGGATAATGAAACTTCTTCCTACAAAATTTTCCTAATATAATGTATATTTTCTTTTTAAAGTGTCAAGATCATTTTACTAGAGGATTTTTATGAATATATATCATGATTTTGGTTCAAATAAAACAAGTATCAGAATAAAACGATGTCTTTCTCTTAACTGAAAATCATTATGCATCATGAAAATTTTCGTGCATCATCATATATACTTGTGGTCTATGAATCTTCGTGCATCAGTTTTATCATGATCCAATCTTATTAGTTAATACTTGTTTTCTCTATATATCATTAGTTTCTTTTATTAATATTAAGATCATCATAGAATTGTGTGTGGGATGTAAAAGATTAACTACCTTCTGGCTATCCGGTGATGTCCCTTCAACTTCAGTGTTAACTGTGGAGTGTTCCTTTAAAAACAATTATAGCAGATAAGTTAGGAAATAGACTAACAATCATCATATTATAAATAGTATATGCAACCGAAAAATAGTCTTACAAGATTTTCACTTTTCAGCTGAAGCTCCAACGCCTTTTGAAGTCTTAAAACAATCTGATCTATATTTGGGCGTTCTGCTCGTCGCATCTTTAAACAGTGATATGCTGTTTCTGAGAAGTTGTTTAGAGACTCTCGGTCCATCTGTTTCCTTATACCCGGATCAATGATTTCATCCAGTTTTCCCTTTTCATAATGCGATCTGGCTATCGAACCTAAATGTCTATGATCCTCATCCATATCCGCGATCCGTGTTCTCTTATTGCACATGACTTCAAATAGTAGCAGCCCAAAGGAGTACAAGTCTGACTTGTGTGTCACCCTTCCAGTCTTATAATATGTTGGGTCCACATACCCCGGTGTACCACAAGGAGAACTGAGATGAAGACGGTTCCTTCGCGATGCTGGAACTTTCAAAGAAAGGTTAAATCCAGTAATCTTAGGTTCCCAGTTGTCATCCAGTAATATTTTAGAGCTCTTGATGTTACGATGTATCACACTAAAATCACGCCTCTCATCATAATGGATGTAGCTTAATGCATGTGCAACATCAACACATATGCGCAAGCGTTGACTCCATGTCAAGGTACTTGTTTCATTTAGATATTTATCCAGACTTCCATGGATCTCATACTTGCTTATAATAATCCTTTCATGATTCTCGTCACAAAACCCAACAATCGACACCACATTTCTATGCCTAAGACTATAAAGAGTAGAAATGTCCGTCCAGAACTCAATGTCACCTCCGCTTCTAGACCGATCTAACCTCTTTGCAGCGATCTTGATCAAATGGCCTTGCCAAAATAGCTTTCCTTTATAAACTCGTCCAAATCCACCTAGACCAATAATATTTTGATCAGCAAAATTGTTGGTGGCCTTTAGTATCTCTTCAAGTGGGATTTGTAAGTGAGCAAGCTCAATTGGTATAGACATGATACTATTTCTGTTTAGCCAAGCAGAGAAAAGAGTTAAAAACTTAAAAAGGGTATCTGATGCAACAAGGGTTTAACTATATATGGACTAAATTTTCATCAGTAAAGTTGTTAATGGCCTTACTATCTTTGTTTTTTCTTTTAAACTTTGGCCTAATTTTTAGCTGTATGAAATATGAATCAATTTTAAACACTCATGTAATTAAAAACAAATACCTCAAATTATTAAGTCAAAAGAGCTTGGGAGGATGTAGCTTGGAGAAAATTTATGTGGTCTTCTCAGGGGATTAGATAATTAAAAAAATATTGTAATAAAAAAATAAAAGAAGAAACGACTAGTGAAGTATATAAATCAACAACTGCAAATCAAAATATAGAATAAAAAATCGGATATAGAAGCTACACTCACAGCAGCTACTGATGAAGAGTTCGTGGTGATAACGCAGTTTACCAAAACTGGCAAAGAATCAGTCGATTTCAGTGACGTTATTGCTGTTGATTAAGATCCAAATATATCAAAATGATTTGCTTCAAATGTATAGAAATGAAGTGAAGGAATAAGAAGAGATGAGTTGAAAAGTGGATCATCCATTGACTACGCTAAATGAATATTTTAATTAGTCAATGTTTTTTACTGGGACCAACGATTAGTCAACGCGAAATAAAAAAGTAGGACTAGTCGAAACAAACACTTTCGGCTAGGTTTGGATTAAAATCGGCTGGTCTAAAACAATCTATACTATATAGCAGATTTTTCTTAGATTTTCAACATTGAACTTAAAATTTTCAATATTGATTTTAAGTACTTTTTCTAAAATGTCTCTCCTATCTATTCTATATTTATCTAAAATAATTATAATACCCAGGGGCGGATCCAACACTATAAATGGGGGGCTGATGAACCCAGCCAACTCAAGCCCAATAGCTTTGATTTTGATGACTTACTTAGAATGACCCCAGCCCAAAATCCCAAATGAACCCAGTCCAACTTAAAAAAACCCAATGCTTCTTAGAAAAAAAAATTCCAGGATCCAAATTAACTAATTAAAATAAAAACGTAGATGTATAAGTGTATCATTGTCTTAGCCTTTGGAGATTTGGTGAGAGTTTTCAAGGTACAAGATTAATAACAACAGCAACAACTATTCGACTATTTTACATTTGATATTTAACGTGTATTCTAAATCCTCAATTTTATTTGATATTAGGTCATAATATTATGAATTTTGTATTGGTAAGCTTTTATTTATGATTTATTTCAAATCCCCAAATTTTCTTAGTATTAGGTCATAATTTTATAAATCTTTGATTATTCTATTATGAATATCATAAATTATGAATTTTTTTATGATTCAACTCTAGTTGAAAAGATGCTAGTTTATATTTCTTTAAGTTGTTTATGTAAAACATTATTAATTTTATTAGTTATATTTGTTTTATTAGGAGACATGGAGGAATACTTGAAAAGAAAATTATCTTCTTCAAGAGATGATGTTATTAGCAGCGAATCTTCAACTAGAAATATAGCTCATAGTATTTAATGTTATTTGTATGTTGATTTTAGGCTGTTTTAGGTTATATTTAGTATTGTTTTGATGTTGATTCTGCTGTATTTAGTGGTTACTGTGGTAGATAATTTCGTGATCATAATTTTGATGTTGATTTTACCATGATGCTATTTTGCTCAAGTAAGTCTTACTATTTTGAGGTTACGATGAGGCTATTTTACCGTGAGGCTATTCCAATGTTTTGAAGATATAATTCTTTCGCCCCCACCCTCTCATTTTCCTGGATCCGCCACTGATAATACCCTTTTTCTCTCCTCAAATCTCAACCAATCATTTTTTTTCTCTCTACTCCATAAATCATTTATTCCTCCAATTCATTTAAAATCTTTAATCTCAAAAACCATACATTGATAAATTATAAAAATTGTATAGGTGTTCTTAAAATTTCATGCTCTTTCATTAGAGATGTCATTCGATATACTTTCGACAAATTTTAAAATCTGAGGGCGGAGCCCCTACGGCTAAGGCATTTGACTATCATACTCTATGACATATCAACTCCTATAACCTATCATACTCTATGACCTAGGTATTACCCCACCATCTCACCGTCGCAACGCGCGGGTACTTGCTCTCGTTCTTATTCACAGTCTAACCCACCAACACTATTCATTAAAAAACTAATTTTTCAATCTTATATTTAACCAACCAAACTAAATCTAACATTTACGCTCCCATTAACAACCCAAACAAACAACTCTTTTAACAAAAAAAAATAATTTATAATTGATATCTCTCTATTTAAAACTAGATTATGCCTCATGCGATCCATTGTAATATACATGTTACACTAAATTGATTATAAATATAATATTTTAAGTAATATTATTTAAAAACAGTGATTAACATATATACTTCAAGAGTATTTATTTATTTATGTTAATAATCTAACTGTCAATTTTAATTAGTTTTAATATTAGATAAAATTATATATAATCTAGTTTTATATTATATTAAAGTGAATTATATTTCACAAACAAAGATAATCAAATACAAAGAAAAATATAAAGAGATAAGTTACAAGGATCGACAATTATATTATCATTGTCTTTTAATTAGTTTTAATATTCATTGAATATCTATCGTATTTTGCAAAAAATATATAAATATTAAGTTAGATTTAGTGGTTTCTGCATAATATTAAATGTTAGAGGTCATGACTTCTAATTTTATATTTAATTTTTTTATATGCTATTTAGAATTGATAAAATAAAATAAAATAATAGCCACGTAGACAAATGATGAAGTGGCAAATAAAGTGTCACACGAACACTAAAAAATATAGATTTAAATAGATTTAAATATCAATAAAACATTAAATTACTAGAAAATGTCACCTAAGCAAAAAAACCTACTTGGCATGAAAAGAAAAACGTCACCTAGGAAAAAAACTATCATTTTTTAGTTATATAGAGAGACTAATTAAAATATCTTTTATAATTAATATTTCTTTTATTTAAAATATGACTTTAACAGGAACATATATATGGTTGCATATAGTCTTAAGGTCCATTTCTTTTTTTAGTCATTAAATAGTAATTGTATTAAGTGGTTGAATGTATAAATAATATATATATATATATGCATTAAGTAAAAAAATAGGTAATTGACAGATATTTTTATTTATTAAGTAAAATAAAACATAAAATTTAACTAAATATATTAAATACTTAGTTTAACTGGAAGATGCATCCTTAGTTTTTCTCACAGGTATTAGGTTTGACTCTCATAAGTGACAAGTCTATGGAATTTTTTCCTGAATCACTTGTAACGGCTTATGGTCTACATCTCGTAGTCTAGAGTACGACTTGACCCTTATACGGTGAGGTGTTCTTTGATGCCGAATACCGACTAATTGTTTAAAATATATATATATATATATATACGAGTATTAAGTACTTAATTATTATGTAAAAAAAAAAATAAACCTTAATCTTACAAAATAAAAGAAAAAAATAACTACTACCATCATTAACTATAAATGTCATCTTCATTATTAAGTATATATCTCAAGAGATTAGTAATAACTACAGGCTTGGTAATATAAATAAATAATAATAATAATAATATGGCAACATGAACATATGAAATATATTGTATTAAAGAGCAAACTATTAGTCGAGTAACTAAATAAGTCAGGGTTTTTGAAAGAATCTTAGTGGGTCCAACCCACTATAAGCGACCGACCAAAGCAATTTTAATAGCGATGGGGAATTGGGGATGGCCTAAGGGCCAATATAGGACTTATTTAAAAACTTTTACGGATTTATGTATAGAGACGGGCTTAGATAAAAACTCGCATACTCAACAGGTATATTTGAAACTCACCCCAAACTCACACCCAATCCGTATATATCACATTACGTAATAATAAAATTTGTACTTTTATGAGTATTAAATAGTATAATTTGCTAATTGAGCCAACACGTGCTAGATTAAGAGAACTTTTTTTTCGCCTAAAGATTTGTATAAGCAAACAAATTTTAAAAACAAAAAATATATATGCGATGGAGATTTTTAACTGGATCCGGTCTTAGGTCTACCTAAACCCGGCCCATATCTGGCTTGAATTTTGATGTCATCCCCATTATCATTGTGTTTTACTTCACTAAACTAGAATTTTACTCGTCCAATACAACAGAATTAGTGATTAATCGTTTTAATTATAAGGTTCATATTATTAATATTTGATGAAATGAATTATTATATGGTTAAATTACATATTAATGGATGCGTAAAATAAGTAGTTGACATTAAAAATAATGCGATAAAAGTAAGTGATTGGGATTAATAATAATGAGTTGTATGAAAAATAAGTGGTTGTAATGTAATTGATTAATAATTGAATATTCTACTCATTCTGTCTCATTTTAACTGTCCTATTTTGACTGGTTAAATCGTTCTTCGAACTTTGACCGTATATATTTTTGTATGTGTTATATATTAGTTAATGAAAGTTATATCAATGAAAAATACACTAAAAACTCAATCAATTCATATATGTTATATTAAGTGTTATATTATACAAACAAAAATATTTACGGTAAAAGTTGAAAAAAAAAGACACAAAAAGTCAAATTAATACATTTAATATGGGACTGGGACGGGGAGAGTATGAGCTTAAAAAGTTTTGGAGTAAAATGAGTTGTAAAGGTGTATAGACAATGTTAAAATATTGCTGAGCTTTAGGGAGAATTTATACATGGAAATTTTTACTTCATGTAAATAAGGTACAAAATCTATAAAGCTATAGCATATAACTTCCCAATGCATGTATTAGGATGTGGTATGACTTGTATATCTCAAACAACAACTCCATTTAGATAGGCTGGCCAAAAGTATCTTCTAAATCCATTATGTGGGCTTCAGAGGTGAGCTTTTCCCAAGGTTTCGTGTTTGAGTCTTGGGTTTCTCATCTTAAGGTATTTTCCATGAGGAAAAGGTTGTAGGTCCAGCAAATCGCTAGTTAAAATTCTCTCGAGCACGTCTAAATCCAAACTAACTTTAAAAAAAAACGTGTATAATGTAGATGTCATAAGTTATACTCTTCATAAACCTAATATTCACCTACTAGGAATCCGAGGTCGCAAACGAGTAGCCTTGGAATTAGTCTACTCTTATACGGGTAGGATCGTTTGTAAGAGAAGAAAATTAAATAAAATTAACAATATCAGTGTCCAATAATTTTACGTATACAGTACTGAATGATCGGTAATGTGTATTTATATGACATCTGAATAAGTCAAAATGTATCTAATCACCTTGGGTTTACTCTAAGAACTCTAGTATACCATACTGAATGTAGTATCATATGAAAGATGTCATACTTGATTGGCTTAACATGCCAAAGAAAATGTTGTTGTACCTCTTTAACCCTTCGATGCATTTGCAGATACTTCTTGATTGGGATCGAGAGTAGGATATTCTTAAGATCCGGAATATCTTTCTCAGGAATGAAAACTGCAAACGATCCCCAATCCAAAACCTCAAAAAAAGGTGGCACAAAATTGTCAGATATAATCACAGGAACACATTCATAAAAGATGGATTCCACAACTCTAGGACTATGGACTTCATAACCTTTGGCACATATGCAAAACTTGCTACTTTTCATATAGTCAACATAGTTTTGGTCATCTTTGACTTTTGGGAGTTTTCTAAATATTTTCATGTCAGAATCTTTGTTTTCCCAATGGTGTAGTAGAATGGAACGAAGGTAACCATGCTTTTGGCCTGCAAAGAAAGCGAAAACTGAACGTTTTGAAGGAGGTTTACCTCCAATGTTTTTTAATGGACTTTGAGGGTAACGAACGTTTGCTTCTGGGAGAGAAACGTCTTTCCCCAATTCGAAACCTGCCTTTTCAACATCTGTGTTGCAAATGGCTCTTATGCAAGTACCCATGAACTGTCTTGTTTCATATGCAGCCTTGAAAGTTGAATATAAAGAAACATATCAAATTTCAGATGCCACAATTTGGGTTTGGGATTATGCATAGTGTTAAAAATGTAAATGCAATAAACTTATGGTACTTGTGAGCTTTTTTCCTACAGTTGCATATACTTTCGAAACGTAGTGTTGCTCTAAAAAAATGAAGTACAATGGTTTACAAAACTGACCACTCCAAGCATAACAAATCTGACATTCGAAACTAGAGGTTGCAGTTTCAGACCATCACTTATAAATTGGTTGTACAAGTTATCAAAGGGTCAAACTGGTTTAAGTGATTTAACTACAAATGAAAATGGCCTAAATGGGTCAAATGAGTCAAACGGGTCAAAAGTCATCCGAAAGTTATTAAAATGCAGAGGAAAACCTCCTAAATTGCATTAAAATGCTGGGTTATGTTTGTAGGAATATTTACAAAATCGTATTTAAGTACTGCATTTAACAAGCTAAAAGAAAATAACAAAAATGATTTTGCAGGTCAACCTAATTGGACCCAACCAGTTTTGACCCGCATTTTAAATAAACTTTTTGACGCATTATCCAACCCACCCAGCCCGATCATCTAGCCACGTCTACTCAAAGTCTCAAACCCAACAATTTGAAAGACCATTAATTGATTACCTACTCAGCTTATGACCATGTGGCTTACCCAATCATGGCAGGCAACAAGGAAATGATCGGCCCCACCAGTTCTATTCCAAAAACTGTATCGCCCTGCAATCATATCAAGGTAGTTCTTCAAGTATGACACCATTCTCTCCCGGTCATGAGATTTGGAATATAGAGTTTCTTTCAACAGTTTCGAGCTATAAGGAATGTAGAACAAATGGGCTTGTTTTGGTTTTCTAGTAACAAATCTTTTGCTTGTTTTCATTTGCTTCATGAACCATCCCTCAGATGCATATATTCCCTTCATAATCGCCTCTGGCTGATGGAATATCGGTTTCTCTCCCTCTTTATATATGTAAACCTTGAGAGTTTTTTCCATTAGTTCATAGCTCCTGCAGTTAGATACACAGATTTTTAATGGTTATCTGTGTACTTAGGCGAGTAAGGTGCTTTGACTAATGGTGGGGGACATACAACATTAAAGCGGAGGTCAGTGGTTCAAATCATACAGGGTCAACCAACATGAAAGACACTAACAAAAGGGACAATGCAATATATTAATGGTACAATAGATTAACAATAAAAGCAAATTCATGTTTCAAATCATAAGACTTAATTTAAGGTATGCTTACCTCCTAAACATTGAAATATTACGGAACACAGAAGGATAAAGGCTATCATCATCTTCACTGAACTGAGCATTCTCAATTTGCAACTTTGCTTTCAGCAACTGTTGATCAGCTCTCGATCGCCACCTTGGTTCCTATATAAATACAACTGAAACTGCATTAAAAAAGAAAAAAAAAAAAAAAAAAGAAGCATAACCAGTTCAAAAATTGAAAAAAGTCATGTTAACAACAAATTTTTGCATATGAGATAGGTGGTTTCATACCGTTGAATGAGAAGAAGCACGGTTATGGACTAAAATATCGTGCATTTCAGAAATCGAAACTACATTCTCCTGTTGCGTCTTATTAGGGACATCTATCACAGAAGATACATTGACCCATGGGACATTAATACTTTTCGTTGATGCCTCATCTTTTGTAAAATCACCAACCGAATTTGACACATTTCTGTCGTGGTCAGAACTGATAGAATCTAAAAGATTTATGGGAGCTGCTAAAGTAGTAGTAGTCGCACTAGCATTACCTTCAGAGTAACTGCTGGCAGTACTATTAACATCTTGTGTTATTTCTTCATATATTTCGGAAATCGGAGATGGGTTCTCTTGAGGAAAGCGTTCAGTTTTAGTGTTGAAAATATTGTTAGCCGAAAACAAAGATGATATAACATCCCCATACGGAAATTCTAGATACCGAAACACTACGAAAACGGCAAAAATCACTCCCCCAAAGTATACCAGTCTTTGAATTCCCCGTATATTACGCAGAATTCCGTATCCCATTATTAATATATGAAACATCAAAATACTTGTTTTCCGATCACACTACCCTGCAAATATTGAGAATAAATTATTTTGAGATTTTTTTTTTCCTGTAATGACTAACTCAAATATAGCCACAACCAAATTAACAAGTGACTACAATATATCCTACTACCCGTGTATATAAGCAGAGTTAGATGGTTTCTATAATGTTAGAATTCATATTATAGTTAAAACTGTATACTAATGTAATACGAGTATACTGGGAAATATTTTAGTATAACCTGTTATTGGCGAAGCCTCATGAATCAAGTATCTTGACTGGATTTCTTTAATCAGTTCTTTTAGAGTTCAAGATAAAGTAGAAATAGAGAAGAAAATGATATAAATAATTGAAGTGCATTATTTAACTTTTTTGCTGAAAGGCAAAGATACAACTTGTGATGCATGGGAGGGAAGCCGCCAGGCGCCATGTGTGATGTGTCAATGTATGTGTTTCACAATCATCTCTTTTTTTTTCTTTTTTTTAAAAATTTTTTTTTATTATTATTTTTTTTTGTTTAACATTCATAACTTTTATTGATATCAAAAACCAACAAGTGCTAGTGTGTACAAGGAAAATTACAACGATGAAAAAAAGTTAAAACTACACCATTTTGACCATTCAATACGGATTTTTGTGGATCTATTTGACATCCAAAGATAGCTTAATGATTTGAGCTCTGTAGTAGCATAACGGATTGATGGGGTCTTGTTATTGAAGATCTTTTCATTCCGGGTCTTCCAAATAATCCACACGTAAGCAAGGATGATCAAGTTGATGAGTTTGGACTTATTGTGACCAATGGATGGGTCTTTATGGAGCTCAAGGAGATTGCGGATTTGTGATGGTTTGACCAAAGAGATCTTGCACCACAACATAATGAAATTCCAAAGTTCGTCGGCGAAGGGACATTCTATAAACAGGTGGTATGAGGATTCATCTTTCATATTGCACAAAGAGCATTCTAAATTCGAGATTTGGTTATTTCTTTTGTGAAGCAGGTCCTTTGTGGGTAAACGGTTTTTCTCTAATTTCCATCCATGAATGTTAGCCTTCAAAGGGGCAAACTTGTTCCATGGAAAAGCCCAAGGTTTCGGTCCATGTTGGGTTCGATATAAAAATTGTTTCATCGACTTGACAGAAAAAAGATTCAGAAGGATTGTAAGACCATGCCCATGTGTCTTTTGTGTTGGAGAGATTAATACTTTGGACTTGTGATAGTAGCTCCAGAAACTGATTAATTGATTTCCACTGATGTTGATGGCGGAGTGGTCCAATTCCATTCCCATTGCGAGACTGTTCCATTGCTTGTACAACGATCACGAAATAAGCAGCCATTATTATCTCCATTTTACAACTATACGGAGCAGTGTTTTAAAAACCATGTCCAGTCAATCATTTGTTTTTTTTTTTTTTTTTTGAACAGCTAGTCAGTCATTTGTTTTACTTGAGCCCTATTTTTTGGTTAAAAACCGGAAGAAAATTTGAATCTTACTTTTTTTTTTATTTTTTTGAATTTTTTTTTAAATAACTTATTTTAGTGAAGTTTAAAGCATATAATTTTGTTAAAAAAAAACTATATGTTTTTTTGAAAGGTGTGGATTATTTGCTCGCAACAGGGTATTCTGCTTACGTTGTCTTAACCGGGTCCGTGATAGAGAGCCTCATCACCCTTAATACCTAGTAAGAGAAGAAATTCCCAACTAAACCACCTGCAAGTACGATATTTAATTAAGATAAAACCTTGTTCTTTTTGCAGGACTCAAACCTGCTTCATTGGAGGACTTTATTGTGAAATTCCTTCAAATGTTTTTCTCATGTGTCAAACTCGAGACCTCTAGCATGTAAAACTGGTGCTTAACCACTGAGCTATAATAAACTATATAGTATTATTTTTTTAGTAGGTTTTTAGGTTTAAAGATATTTTTGATGAAATGTAAAAATTTTAGTTCAATAGTAATTTTTATGGAAAGAGAGATTGACTATTCAATCCGGTTCGACTGGTCATTCCAACCAGGTGAACCGTTTTTCTACACTCGACCAGTTCAATTAAATGTTTTATACAACATTAATACCGATTTTCCCCATTGTACCAAGTCTTTCAAAAACCTTTTTCTACATATTATTATTTTGAAAATCATATTTTTGCCTTTGTATTTGTCATAATAATTGTGCCAGCTTATTGTTTTTTACCCTTAGTTTTTATTTATTTATCTATTATTATTGATCAGCAAAGCAAAATCTCTCATTGATGTCTACTACGCAAACATATTTACACGATGGCTCCAAGGTGGAGACCCGAGAGTTTACATGCCAAAACAAGGAACCAAAATGTCTACGTATGCTATTCATGTAATACCCTCAGAAGGTTAATGATCCAATCACGCCATTTGCTCACCATGATAATGCGGTACGCTGAACCTTGGGGAAGACGTCTTCTTCTTTTAGTGTTTTAAACTTTTAATCCTCTCTGGTGGAGAGAAACTAGAAGTCTAGGTCTAAAATTGTGCTCTCACAATACACGGGAGCTGAATATGTTTGTTTCGTAAGCATACACGACTAATTAAAGGTCTGGGGTGATGGCCGCTTCACCTACTGTCAGTTTTGTACTTTTGTATGCTGGTACTTTTGTATGCTGGTCCATAATAGTCATACAAAAAAGAGTGTATTACGCTGATATTATGGCTACAGCCCCAATGGCGGTTGCCCACCCTTGAATTTTATTATTTATGCACACAAGAAACTTTAATTATAGAAGTGCACGAAAACCTTCATTTAACAATTAATAAATAACAATCACACTCCACATTCAAGGGAAGACATAATTTTGGTTGTTCAAATGACTAGATTGTATCATATACATGTAGAGTGAACTATGACAACCAAAACAACATAGGTGAGACATGTTTCAACTTTACTTTTATAGTATTGAACCAAGCTACACTTTGCGTTTTAACATATTATGAAATAGCTAAATACAACTTAAAAAACACTGTGAACTTCATTTTAGTTTATATTGTATAGTACCAAATCTGTAATGTGTATTTATAAGACATCTGAATAAGTCAAAATGTATATAATCACCTTGGGTTTACTCTAAGAACTCTAGTATACCATATTGAATGTAGTATCATATGAAAGATGTCATATTTAACTGGCTTAACATGCCAAAGAAAATGTTGTTGTACCTCTTTAACCCTTTGATGCATTTGCAAATACTTCTTGTTTGGAATCGAAAGAAGGATATGTTTCAGATCTGGAATATCCTTCTCCCGAATGAAAACTGCAAATGATTCCCAATCTAAAACCTCGAAAAAAGGGGGCACAAAATTGTCAGACATAATCACAGGAACACATTCATAAAAGATGGCTTCCACAACTCTAGGACTATTGACTTCAGAACCTTTGGCACATATGCAAAACTTACTACTCTTCATATAGTCAACATAGTTTTGGTCGTCTTTGACTTTTGGCAGTTTTCTGAATATTTTCATGTCAGGATCTTTGTTTTCCCAGTGGCGTAATAGTATTGGGCGAAGGTAACCGTGCATTTTGCCTGCAAAGAAAGCAAAAACCTTGCGTTTTGAAGGAGGTTTACCTCCAATGTTTTTTAATGGACTTTGAGTGTAACGAACGTTTGTTTCTGGGAGAGAAACGTCTTTTCCCAATTCAAAACCTGCTTTTTCAACATCTGTGTTGCAAATGGCTCGTATGCAAGTACTCATGAACTGTCTTGTTTCATCTGCAGCCTTAAAATTTGAATGTAAAGTAGAATTTTAGCTCCCACAATTTGGTTCTGGCATTATGCATAGTGTTGTAAATATGCAAATACAGTAAAATTTTAATGGTACTTGACAACTTTTTTCATACCACACCGCGTACTTACGATTTTCAGAAAAACAGTTACCTTGCATGCAAAATATAAGAATTGGTTCAAAAATCTGAGCACTCAAAGTAGAGGTTGCATATTCAGTTCATCTTATTAATTGATCGATCAAGATTTTGTTTTGTCTCTAAGGGGTCAAATGGGTTAGGTGATGTAACTAAAAAGAGACAGGACAAATGGTTAGCCGAGTCAAACAGGTTGCATGTCTTCCAAAAAAATATTGATATGTATATAAAACCTCCTAAATCGCTTAAACTAATATTGGATTATATATGTAAATAATAACACAATCCACCTGCATCATGAAATAACTCCTTTTGACCAACACAATCCACCTGCACCATGAAATAACTCCTTTTGACCAATTACCCAACCCACTTGACTTGACCATCTTGCTATCGCAATTAAATTACATAAAAATCTCCTAAATTCCTTTATAAAGAAAAGGATAGATTAATCTGTGATAGTATACTTTTGCTATTCATATTTAACACTCTTCAAATAGATAAATATTTAGAGAATTTATTTAAAAAAGTTAAAGCAGGTCAGCCCAAACCGACCCAACTTGTATTGACCTACACAGCTACACTACTAAATTTACCCTTTTTGACCCATTACCCGATCTGCCTGGACCAACTATCTTGCTTCTGACCCCAAACCAACATTTTGAAACGAGGTAACTGATTATCCTATTGAGCTTTGGACAACGTGGCTTACCCAATCGTGACAGGCAACAAGGAAATGGTCGGCCCCGTTGGTTCTATTCCAGAAACTGTATCTCCCTGCAATCATATCAAGGTATTTCTTCAAGTATGGCACCACACTTTCTCGATTATAAGAGTTGGGAGACAGAGTTGCTTTCAGCATTTTTGAGCTATAAGGAATGTAGAATAAATGGGCTTGTTTTGGTTTTATAGTAACAAATCTTTTGCTTGCTTTCATTTGCTTCATGAACCATCCCTCGGATGCATATATTCCTTTCATAGCCGCCTCTGGCTGGTGGAATATCGGTTTCTCTCCCTCTTTATATATGTAAACCTTGAGAGTCTTTTCCATTGATTCATAACTCCTGCATAGTTAAATTGGATTGCAATGAGAATCTTTTATCTCTATACATATTTCAGTAAAGGTACTATGTTGAGTAGCCAACAGATTCATAACTCCTGCATACTACTCCCTCCGTCCCACTTAATCAATTCATATAAGATATAACTTTCATCAAATATAATATAGCACAATTTAAAATAGTTAAGGTCAAAGTTTATATATGAAGACTTTGAAAATTCAAAAAAGGACATATTTAGTGGGTAGGAGGGAGTAATATTTTTTGTTAAGCAGATGGAATTAAATCACTAGTGATGATTATACAAGTAACTTTAGCTTGAACTTTTGCCAGAAAAAGATACGTTGCATCCAAAGCAATATGATTATGTAAACAGATTAATACAAGTTTTCAAATTTTAGCTATACGATTAAAAACCGTCAATAATGAAAATCTTAAAGCCATACGACAACTTATAGCATCATATTTGAAGCTCTAACAAGACAGAGAGAGTTATATGATATGGCCTAATATCACCATTCAGACTCAAATAATACAAGTTTCCGATAACTATAGAGTTGCCCTTTAGACTACTAATAGGTTTAACTGACATTAAGGAAACTAACAAAAGGGCCAATGCAAAAAATGGTACACAAAGGATTAACAATGAAAACAAATTAATGTTTCAGATCTTATGACCAACTTAAAGAATTGATTACCTCCTAAATACTGAAATATTACGGAACACAGAAGGATAAAGGGTATGATCATCTCCCTTGACCGGGCCATTCTCTATTAGCAACTTTGCTTCTAGTAATTCTTGATCAACTTTTGAAGGCCACTGAGGTTTCTATATCAATATAACTGAAACTGTGTTAAATCTGACGAAAATTAGCATGACCAATTCGAAAAACACATGTTAATAAACACATTATTCACATATGACATAGTTGTTTCATACCATAGAACGAGAAGAGGCACGGTTGTGTACTAAAATATCATACATCTCAGAAATCGACACTACATTTCCCTTTTGCTTCTTATGAGAGACTTCTGTCACAGAAGATAAATTGACCAACGGGACAAGTCTTTTTGTTAGTGCCTCATCTTTTTTTAAGTTTTGAACCGAATTTGACACATTTCTGTCATATACAGAAACGTTAAAACGATATATGGGAGCGGCTAAAGTAGTACTATTGGCATAATCTATAGAGTAACTGCTGCCAGTACTATTAGTATCTTGTGTTATTTCCCCTAATATTTCGGAAATTTGAGATGGCTTTTCGTGTGGGAAGCTTCCGGTTTTGGTTTTACAAATACTGCTAGCCGAAAACAAAGGTGTTATAACGTCACCATAAGGAAATTCAAGATACCGATATATAATGAAAACGGCTAACATTACTCCCCCAAAGCATACCAATCTTTGAATTCCATAGCCCATTTTTTTGTAACATCAAAACAACTTGTTTTTCAGGCACACCTGCAATATTGACAGTAAATTATTTAAGATGTTTTTTTTTTTTCTTCTTTAACTCAAATGATCAAAGTTTGATACATACAACATACTTTAGACTAAACTCAGATACATTTTTCGACAGAAAAAAATAAAAATAATAGCATAAACTATCATTAAAAAAATAGATACAATCATACAAAATCACAGAGTATATGTCATAAACCCTGGCTAATATAATCATTAAATTAAGTTAATTATGAGAGATTTCTGTATATTATTTGTACCTGTTAACGGAGAAGCTTCCTTGATCACACAGACTATAGTTAGAGACAGACGGTGAGTAAGTTTTTTAATTATTATTATGGAAAAAGTATGTAACTGGATTTCTTTAATAATAATATCTTTTATTTTATTGGTTAGGAATTAAGATAAGAAATTATTTATCTACACATCATATCTCAGTGGTTGAGAACCAGTTTTATATGCTGGAGGTCTCGAGTTCGAGACATGGGAAAGACATTTAAATAGAATTTCACATAAAAGTCCTTCAGTGAAGCAGATTTGAGTCCTGCAGATGGGGCAAAGTTTTATCCCACTTAAATGTCGTGTCTTCAGGCGGTTTAGTTAGAAGTTTCTCCTACTACTGGGTATTGAGGGTAAGGGGGGTCTCTAGCGCGGACATAGTTAAGACAACGTAAACTAGATCCCTGTTGCGAGCAAATGATCCGCACCTTAAAAAAAAACAATATAATAATGAAGTGTGTTACTTTTAGTTGAAAGTCAAAGATACTAGTCATGTGATGCATGGAAGTCATGTCTTTGTACTTGATTAAAAAATTGTCTCTTTGTTTGTAATTTTGTATCTGGAGTTTTTGACGTTACTTTCACCTTTAATTTTTACTTATACCTCAAAAACTAAATTTTTTCATTGAGATTATTGTAGTTTTATTCACTCGAAAAACCATACACATATGTTGTACTTTCACAACATTTCTTTCAAATAGTAAAAAAAAACCAAAACAGTACAAAACAAAAGAAAGAACCACCCCGAAGACCCCACTCCTTTTTCATTGTCAAACCACTCGACGTCAAGGAGTCCACACCCCAACAACATCAGTCTTTGGGATCGTTATCTTCCACGCCATCCACGGACCACGGTGACTCCACTAGGTAACCACCTCTTACTAACAAAACCTAAATAAAATGGGTCATATATTGTGATACTGACGTAGTTTTAATTGATATTGTTGTCTTTTTTTGCCTTTGATTGTTAAACGATATCGTTTTGGCTAAACTTTAAATTGACCCAAAGTTTGTGGCTCTTGTGGAGATATATATTGCTTTTATATCCTCTAAAGTTATAAAGTCAAGAAAATCTCAAACCTTTGAATTAAAATTAAAGATTAAGATTCTCTCAACTTTACTTTATAATAACTTTAGAATCTTAATTCTTTACAATAAGGATAATGATAAGTCAATAATAAAAAAAAGAAATTTATATGATGGTCCCAGCAATATATCTCTTTGATAAGCCCATAGGGTTTCAGTTGGCCATAATTCGACCAGCAGTTCAAATACAATATTTTTGTTTTTGTAAAAGGTATAGAAATTAGGAAAAATGATCCATACACTTTACTTAAGTTTAGATACTATCACTTTAAAAAAAGTTACAAATTAAACTTTTGAATTTGATAAACATACATAGCCTCTTGAATTTTACAACATAATTCCCCCCATTTTATCTAAGATAGGTATTTCATGCTTTATCCAACCTTTCCCCTAAAAATTATAGGTTTATAGAGTTATAGGCTTATAGCTTACCTAGTCAAAATAATTATCACAATTCACAAGCAATATAACTGATGTGGAATTAAAAAGATCGTCTGAAAATTACTTTTAAGCTTATGTGACCTTCAGCCTGCAAAATTAAAACCAATACCTATTTCCGAAAAGAATGAGGTATAGAAAAGATGACATATAGACGGTCATATGTCTCGCCGATGAATAAGAATAAAAAACTTACAGTAACACTTTGCTTTTGGGATTGTACTTTAACCTGTGCTAAAAGATTATACAAAAGAAATATAAACAAAGAACAGAACTACTACATAGTTACTTCTCTACCAAATAAAATCCAACTCAATGGCTTCTCAACTCGGAGTTGATGACTTGAACCTTCAAATTTGTTCCCACCAAACAAAAACGGATCAACCCTTAAAATCAACTCAAAACCTGGGGAATATACATACCAATAAACTATATACAAAAGGTATAGAACTACGGTTAAGAAAAACGATATCTTATTCAAAATCGACAAAAAGAATGTTGACAAAATCTATTCACAACAGCTTAATGTGCTTCAATTAAAATGAAACTACTCTAACTTACCTCACTAGCTAAAAGGGATTTACTCTAAAAACTCTATTATACCAAACCGAATGCAAGATCATATGAAAGATATCATACTTCACTGGCTTAACATGCCATAGAAAATGTTGTTGCACCCTCTTAACTCTTTGTTGCATCACCTGATACCTCCTCTTTGATATCGAAAGAAGAATGTTCTTCAAATTCGGAATATCTTTCTCCTGAACAAAAACTGCAAACGACTCCCAATTCAAGATCTCAAAGAAAGGTGGGACAAAGTTATCAGATATGATTACCGGAACACATTCGTGAAAAATAGCCTCCACCACTCTAGGACTGTTGACTTCATAACCTTTAGGACAGATACAGTACTTGCTGCTCTTCATGTAATTGATATAATTTCTGTTGCCTTTAGATTTCGGGAGCTTCCTGAAGATTTTCATGTCGGGATCTTTGTTTTCCCAATGTTGCATTAGAATTGGACGGACATCGCCATGCATTTGGCCTGCAAAGAAGGCAAGAATAGAGCGTTTGGAAGGAGGCTTGCCTCCAAGTTCACGTAACGGGTTTTGAGATGACCTAACGTATGTTTCAGCAAGGGATACGTCTTTTCCTAATTCAAAACCTTCTCTTTTGACATCTGAATTGCATAAAGCCCGTATGCAAGTATTCATAGACTTTTTTGTCTCATCCGTAGCCTGAAAATTGTGTTATGCAGTCAGATAATAAGTTCTTGGTTGCTAAAAACACGAAACTGATTTTTAATATGCCAGCTATTTAGGTTCATTTTACATGAAAATCCTTAATAATCAGAATTTCTCGAACACTTTATCTGATTTTTACAGCTCCACCCTTCCAAACACCATTTCATGCAGCCCGTTTTTCTATTTATCTTGTTCTGGTAAGTGGTAACCTATCACGTAATCACTTTAACAGATACAATGCCAAAAAAGACCAGCAAACAATAATAATGATCAAACAGCTTACCCAGTCATGACAAGCAACGAGGAAATGATCAGACCCGCCTGTCCTGTTCCAGGAATCATACCTCCCTGCAATCAGGTGAAGGTAGTCTTTTAAGTGCTGAACCAAGTTGTCTCGACTACCAGACCCAGTCACATATAACTTTTCTTCCAACATTCGAGAGCTAAACGGAAGGTAAAACAAATGGGCTTGTTTTGGGTCGTTGGTAACAAAATGTTTGCTTTCTTTCATATGCTTCATGAACCACCCCTCAGATGCATAGATTCCAGTAAGCACTGGCTGTGGTTGGTGGAATATTGGTTTCTCACCCTCTTTGTAAACGTAAACTTTGAGAATTCTCTCCATTAGTTCATAGCTCCTGTATCGTGCACAAGTATACAACCAATTAGATTAAATTCATTCTTTTAATTATAAGTGAAGCTATTGTTACCTTTTAAACTTTGACACGTTACGATATAGAGGAGGATAAAGTACACGGTCATGATCAGCGAGGGGAGCATTCTCAATTTGCATTTTCGCTTCTACTAATTCTTGATCTACTGTTGAAAACCATAGTGGTTTCTACAACATAACAGTACATACGACACATAAGCAACAAAACAAGAATACCCATAAAGAAACTTTTTTTGACAAGAAAATTTATACCATTGAACGAACTGTAGCACGATTCTGGAGTAAAATTTCATGCATATCGGACATTGTCACAACGTCACCCATTGGAATTTTCCGAACTTCTTTAGCTGGAGGAATTTTCTTCACGGATGACTCACCAGGTGACACAGCAGGATTGTTCTGTATTGTCCCTAGCCCCTTGACATTTGGCCCCAAATTTGGTGCATCTATGTGCGGTTCAGATCTTTTGATACCTACAGCCGATGAAGGAGAAATTACTGTCCTATTGACTGTCGTTGGTTGAGGTAAAGCAACTGACGAACTTGGTGGACTGGCTGCACCTGAATCTTTTTGTTTTAAGGTTGAATCATCTGTTTCTCTATTCGTTTCTGACTGCATACCATTTTCAATGGTTAAATTATCACTTACCACCATTGGGGGAGTTACAGGAGCTAATGAAATCGGTGGTGGACAGGCTGCATCTAAATCGTTTTCTCCTATACTAGAATCACCTGCGTCTCTATTACTTTCCAACTGAATATCATTTTCATTTTCTGCATGACCACCCTTCTCAAGTAGACCAACAGGCGTTGTAATATTAGATCCATCAAAACGGGTAGTATTACCTAATGGCCCGGATAACAGAGATGAAGCTTGAGGTGGGTAACTTCCACTTACGGGTGGTTCAGCTCTACTGGTCGAAAAAAACGATGAGGCAACATCACCATACGGAAACTCAAAGTACTGGAACATTATAATCACTGCAAATACGACTGCCACTAGCCATACCATTCTTTTGCTTTCCAATATATACTGAACTTCATGACCCATCGTTACAAACCACTAAATAGTCACAGTACCCGAAAAAACATGTATCCTATCCCACACTGCAAAACCATCAATCGATTTTATAACAATAAGAAAACTATTGAGCTCAACTAGATGTAAACATATTAACAGAATTAGATGTAGAATTTAAACTTAAATAGTATAACTGTAAATGATTGAGTATTAAACTAATTAAGATGGAGACATCCTATCAATAATGACTAAAAAGAATTCCTCCAAATAAAAACAAAAGAAAATCAACATCAAATTTGAGTGTCACATCCCTATTTCTCATAATTTATAAACTTTTATCTACCTAAACAAATTGCCAGCTACAATGATGCATATACCAAATACAACTTATGAATTAGGATAGATTACATAGAAATGTACCCAACAGGACATGTTTTGATATCTAATGGACCAAACTTTATTAATTACCTTTATAAGTAAAAAACTTTCAATTAAATATTATTTCGTGTATCTGGTGGGGCTGTCTTCAGGTAAGTAGTAAAATTTCAACTTTTTTAAAGATTGTGTCATGTCTCCAGTTTAAAAGGCCATGGGTTATGTTCTCAGGAAGGGATCACGATAGCTTATTTGACACTCAACCAGTCGGGCCCGTGGGTGAACAAAACCCCTCTCCCATCCACTTCGGCTCCAATGAAAACCAAACCCAAATACCCAACGATCTCTTTCCGTGGCACCAAGTTATATTAACCAAACACTTACTTCTGTTGCACTCACCCCACCAAGAAACACTATCACAGAGTCACAGGTCTTCGGCTATCACTCCCCTTACCCTAAGACCAAGTCCAGCCAAAGATCGCTATGGACTAATTGGTCAAGTCTGCAGTCCACCTTTCTTCTTCATCTGTGATTTTTGATTTTGACGGGTCTGCCCGGTCCTGCCCGGGTTTTGGAGCTCACCCCCACCTAAGAGTACCAGTAGTGCCCTGATACCTTCCTTTCATCAGTGACACACTAGATTCCCTTATTATGGTCTCCGGATGATTACTAATTAACATTTTCTTTTAGTCTATATTCATCACACGTACATACATACACATCCACCCTGATTAGCCATCCAACCAACGCCAAACGCTTTTCAAAGGTTATTCAAGCTCAAGTCGACCTCGAGCTAAGTAATCATTAAACGAGCCTAAAATTCCTCATACTCGACTCAGATGGTTAACAGTTAACACTACCCTAGTGTGACACTAAGAGCCACCTCACTCGACGCCTAACGATGTCAAACACTACCCTTGTATTCTCTAACAATTTAATTTGCTACAACATTGAAAGTCAAATTGAATTAAATCAATTTTTATTTTTAGTAAACATTAATCAAATCTAATAAAACAAATCTAAGGAAATAATAATACTCCGTAATTCACATGAACAACTTACTCAATTAACAAACTTTCAACAATACTCAGACTTAAAAAAAATAACAATAAATAAACTTAAATTCCAATAAATTAACAAACCAGCATGCTAATATATATATATATACACAATTAATTATAATAAAAGTTAAACCATAACATACTAGTAAAAAATGCAGTCTCGACCAACCTGTAATTAAAACGTTTCCTTGATCATCAAATCAAACACAATTCTATATATTTTTCCAAAATGAATAAATAAATATAAACGCTATCAATTGTGATATATGAATTAAATATGTTGATTTTGATAAAAGAGCTAGCTAGCTTTGAATACATACACACAATATCGATGATAAATAATTAAATGCATTTGCATGCAAATTTGAAAGTATGTGTATATATATAATTATTAATATTATAAATAAATTAAATACCTGAGAGAAAAATGAAGTCAGAGAGAAAGAAAGAGAGACGTGTCGTTGAGATTTTTGGGAGGTTTTATTGCCAGATACGTTGCAGTGGCGGCACTTAGAGAATATATATATTTATATTTTTTGTTGGATGAAGATTGAGAAATGATGCATGAATGATCCTTTATATAGCGATACACTCAAACTTAACTTTCAGATGCTACATGACGTTGTAATTTTGTGGACCCTTTTTACTTTTATAATTAGTTTTGACCAAATAGTTTTTCTTTTTTATTTTATTTTATTATGATTGTTAATTAATTGATTCATGTGATACACAAACGATCTTAGTCGTTTATTTATGTTAACTAAGTCGATAGATGAATTAGTGAACCATATTGGTGGTGGTCGACACCCGTTGAAATGGTGTGCTCGTGGTTCATTTGACGTGAACCATATATCTATGTGTTTTTTATGCATTTATTTTTATTTCTTGAAGAATAATATTACTATGTTGATATATGTACAACTTATAAAAAAAATGGTTCAACTAATAAAATCAAGTCATTTTTTCTTAATTGTTTTTCACCTTTATTGTATCACATATATATACACGTGTTTGTAGCCATTTATTTATAAACTTTATGATTTAGCATTTTTGTTTCAAAATTTATTGTCATTTTTTTCGAAACAAAACCTTAAAATTAATGACTAAGGGCAATATATAATTTTCATGTGTCAGACTCTAAAAAAACTTTTATTAATTTTCATAGGCAAGTAACACTAATGAAATTAAACTAACAAACAGTATAAACTCAATCTATCTTTAAGCTTTGACTCGTTAATCTATAAGTTGTGAGTCTTTCAAAGTGAAAACTTTTTAAAATATGTATAGTAGTTTGAATAAGAATATTCTTTCATCATATTCTTCTTTTTAATCAAATAAGTAATTTTACAGTTTGATTTTTTTTTTTAGTAATTTTTTTTTTTTTTTAGAAGTTGTGGATCATTTGCTCGCAACAGATGATCTAGCTTACTTTGTCTTAACCGGGTCCGCGCTAGAGAGCATCTTTATCCTCAATATATATTAGGAGGAGAAACCTCCAACTAAATCGCCCGAAGACACGACATTTAATTGTGATAAAATCCCGCCTCTTTTACAGGACTAAAACCTGCATCACTAGAGGATTTTTTTGTGTGAAATACCTTGCAATGTTCCTCACATGTCTCGAACTCGAAACCTCTAGCATGAAAAGCTGGTGCTCAATCATTGAAGTTTTTTTAGTAATTTAATATTTTGATACATCAGTATACTTCTATTAAACATACAACAAAAGCACATACTCCTTTTTATTTCCGAGGGAATTAGTTACTTTTTCTTTCCATGAAAAGGAAATTGACAATTATGATGAAGTCATATATGAAGAATTGAAGATCTCATTTTTAGTTGTGTCACATACACGTAAGTGTTACGGTAGATTAAGTGTTACGGTAGATTTCTTTTTTCTCTTCTAATATTGGCAAATTTTTATTTTCACATGTAAAGGTGAATATTTAACCCTTTTTATAAGGAAATGATAATTGTACCACTGTTTTTAATTAAATCACCACAATGTACTATTTTTATAGTATACAGTATAAGTCATTAATGCTTATATGTGATAGATCTATCACTTGTTGTAGTACAAATATCACTACCTTTTTTGATAAGATAATTTCATGTATATATATATATCGTTTGACAATTTTTCTCTTCTAAAACATGAAACCATTAGTTATCTTTGTTTTAAAAGTAACACCAAACTAAGCTTAATTTCTTTTTATTATATTATGGCCACTTATACCAATAATTTCTTTTTTTGAGTGGTACAATTATATAAGAGTGTCATATACTCATATACGATGTTGGCAACATCCAATGACGGATCAAAAGTTAAAAATCACATGTGTCTGGTTTAATTGGGACTACAAGTTGAACATATAAAAAAAGGGACAAGTTGGTTCGAATCGGATAATCATAAACATCAAATTATCTAATAAAACACCATGGGAGGTCTTGTATTTGAAAGGCAAATACTTACAATTCCAACATCCTATTATCTACTCTAATAATTCAAAGATTAAAGTTAACTTATATTTAGAATAATTAGGCCAACAAGATTAACAAAAAAATTATTAGGGCTGAACACTACCTAGCTAGCTATAACTCTGTAAAATTAAAACAAGTTAACTTGTTTACTGTAATTATCGTGTGATACTCTCTTTTAACTTGTTTATTGTAATTCTTGTGTGCTAAGTTCCTGTATCTTTTTTTCACATGATTAACGTTACGTTAAGTATAGACCTAATGTTAGTTTTATGTTTACATACTTCTTTTTTGTTTCATATGGATTTGCTATATCAATTTTGGATCAGAAAAACATATAAAGAGAAACCAATAATGGACTTTTTATGTACACCGGTATGTGGGCCTTAAGGTCCATTATTATCTCTTAGAACTTTACAAGCATACTGTGCAGCCCATTAGAAAACTCGCTTTCTGTAAATTATTTTTAAGAATGTGACCGTGTGAATAACCAAATGTTTTAGTTCGGGTTTTTAGAAAACGAATATTTCGGTTTAGATTTTTAATTGCGCGCAAAACCAACCCACTAATTCCAGGGGTGAAATTTGAGGAATCATTATAAATTGGTCAAAAAAAATATAACCTAAAATGTATTTTTACATATGGAAATTAAATCAGCCACAAAATATGTTAGGTGCATTTAGACATGGAGTGATAATAATGTGATATGTAACTTCGAAAATTTTAAAGTATATATATGAATGTGTATATACGTACAGATATAATTAAAAAGTTAAAGAATAATAATCGAAAAGTAATTGATAGTGACATTGCACAAATAAGAAGATTAGTCCTTTTTGAGTTTTTTCTTTCTAGCTTCATATATAAACTACCGTTTATACGTACTATATAACAAACATAAAATCAACTCACGTAAATCTAGCTTTTTATTAATTAGTCAATGTCTGTATGTATATATATTTGACATTGGCATATATATATATATATATATATATATAACACGGATACTACACTACTTATGAATTCGATCTTTCGAGAACTTAACCCCACACATCAAGCAAGTTGCATGCTTCTATGACTTATAAGTCATGGAGAAACCATACACGATTCTTTGAAATTTCATGAGAACATTCCTAGTAAACTACTCGTATTACATCTATAATGGAAAATAAATAAAAACTAAACCCTACAATCCACATATATTTATATATATATACATCAAATTTCGTAAACCTTCTTCATTTCATTTCACAATATTAATTTAACCCTCATTGCCATATATTTTTAACATCTTAATTAATTACTACACTTAACCTCAAAAATTAATATTGACCACCATGGATCGTCTCCTATACGCAGCTGTGCTAAAAGGCGACGTTGCTGCCTTCCTCAAACTCGTTGAAGATAGAAAAACCATAATTAACGAAATCACAACCGAATCACTAAACACTGTTTTACATTTAGCAGCTAGGTTCGGACACATAGAATTGGCATTAGAGATAGTAAAAAGGTGGCCCGAAATGGTGATGGCAGAGAACCGAGACCTTGAGACTGCGTTGCACGAGGCGTGTAGAGAAGGGAAGGTCGAGATAATGAAGTTGTTAATCGAGACGAATGAAGGGGTCGTTGGGAAAGTGAACCGGAGAGGGGAGAGTGTGTTGTTTGTGGCGTGCGAGAGAGGGAATATTGAAATTGTGAAGTATTTGCTTATAGGGTTTCAATGGCTTCTTATGCATGAGTTTGATGCTTTTACTTGTTCTATACATGTAGCTGCTGCTGCCGGACACACAGGTAAATTAGTATGTTGTTTTGTTAATTACGTTAATTTGTGTGTTAAGCTTGTAATTAAATATTCGAATGTTTGTTGAGGCTTAATTAAATTCTTTTGATAACTTATATGATCGATCTTAACATGATATAGTTAGATGATGTTTTCCACAAACTTTAAATTTAAGAAGACTATTTAAAAAGATTGATGTGAGCGTAACACTATGCATAATGTTAACATCATATAACTATATAACATTTTCACTTTTTGCCAATTTTGTAAACTTTAAATTGTTACTTGTAGGGATTAGTTCTTTCGAATGTAAGAAACTTTGAACGAATGTCTATAGTAAGAAATAACTAAAGCTGTGTGTATTGTATGTAAACAACTTTAAAATAATGTTTATTATATGTAAGAATTTCGTTTCAACCAATTACAATCTGACAAGTGACACCTGTATATGGTTGTCACGTATGTTTTCTTACATACAATAAACATTTTTTCAAGTTGCTTACATACAATACACATAACTTTAGTTTTTTCCTACTATAAACATTCAGTCAAAGATAGTTACATTCCAAAAAACTAATTCCCTTACTTATACTATCACAAGTGATTAATTAATTAAAAGCCATGTGAACTGGCCAAGGTCTTAATTAAGAATGTATCTGTCTAAATTAATCTAGCAATCAAATGCTTTCTCTCATTTGGATACCAACAACCAAATGCCACTTAATCTTTTTATCTCTTTTTATAATAATATACGTATACGTATATACATTGTATTATTGTAATTTAGAAATTATTGGTGAAAGTAATGCTTTATCAACTTATTCCCTTCACACATCAGAATTTTAAGTCTACCTACTTGCTTTTTGAGTAAATATTTTGTCATTATATATCCATGATTCCCATCACACAAATAATAGCAATAAATGACATTAGCTATATGTCCGTATATGCGCTTACTTGACTTAGAAAAGTCGATATTGTCGTCTAATATGTATAAAATGGTGTGTGAAACTATAGACTTTTGTTTATTTGTGAAATGAATGAATTGAGTATATACTATACATATATGTTGACTTTTTAATTTTTATTTGTTACTTCACCTCTTCACGCTTAAGATATATAACATTTTCACGTCGTTAGATATCATGTTTGATCTCTTTGCTAAAATTAAGCCAAAATAAAATTAAAAAAATAAAATAAAATAAAATAAAAATAAAGGTAATTAAAGCTTGAATAAGATGTCTGTCTTTGAAATATATATTAAAAGTTCTTCAGTAACTTCTTTATATTATTGAGAAACCAAAATCTAACATTTCCAATTAAATTCAGTTTAGCTATTCGGTGATGAATCACCACAAAGATCGACCTGGTGGTCATGCATTTCGATGTTTTTATAATACTTTTTAGGTCAGATAATTTTTTGGTAAACATTATTTTAAAGTGACTGTATACATTTTTTAAAATGGTCATTAGCGGACAATAATTAGGTCGTATACACATTTCTAAGCAAAATCTAGCCTTTTGACTTACGTGGTGTTATGTTTGTTCGAGACTTAATAAATTAAGTCATGACTTAATTGAAAATACTTAACCCATTAAGTCATCAAAAATGTTTGTTTTCTTGACTTAATAAATAAAAAACAACTATATATATTGGCTTAATCCATATGAAAATTATTTTATCCATTTAATCACTTAATCAATTCAATCACTTAATGGTTAAAATAATAAACAGAACCACTCTTATCTAGGAAAACACTTTGTTTATCCAATTTTCTTTTATCGTGAATTATAAATAAATGGGGCAGCAGTTGGAAACCACTGTAGCTACAGTGTTTCATCTCACATGGTTGATTTTTGTGTTTTGTTACCGTATTATATAAATGGATTACTTTGGATAAGAAGGATCGATTATAAATACTAATGGATAGGCCCATAACCAAATTAAGGGCCAAATTTTTATGCAACAAAAAAAAAAAAGTATACAAAATTGTGCGCGAACCCAAAAGTACTATTGGCCCAAAAATATACACAGTTTAAAAAATTTGCGAAACTGATACATAGTTTAATTAATGTAGTATTTGGTTAAGATATTACACGTTAAACGAGTACTAATTACACATCTGGTGGTTGCTATATCCAGATATAGTCAAGGAAATACTGCAGGTGCGTCCAGAGTTTGCAAGAAAGTATACTTCAGAAGGAAATTCTCCATTGCATTTGGCATGTAGTAAAGGCCATGTTGAAACAACAAGGGAGCTTATATGGTACGATCCGGATCTGTTGTACCTCCGCGATCACAAGGGTTGGACACCCCTGCATTGGGCATCGATGAAAGGCCGAGTAGGAATTATTGGTGAAATAATCTCTATAAACCTTGAATCCGTCGAGATGGTTACCAATCATGGGGAAACCGTTCTTCATATTGCGGTTCTCTTTAACCAATTTGAAGGTTTGAAATACTTAATGGAGAAACTCAACATTATAAGACTTGTTAACGTACAAGACAATGATGGAAATACGGTGTTGCACATAGCAACGGCTGGAAAACTCACTACGGTAAACCCTTGATCTTTCTGTTATTTCCTATTTAATTAGTTAGATGGTTTTCAGAATCTTTTTTTTCCAAAAAAAAAGAGTTTCGAGTTGAAATAATAGGAACCATGTCAAAAAAGTTTTGAGTCCCACTTCATATATCTGTAGGGTGGATTATTAGGAGGTTTTAGATACCATGCATTCGTGTGGTTTAACAATAAGAGTAGGTGGATGTTATTGGGGGGTTTTTGGAAATGTAGTTAGGTATATAAGTCAAAAGAATTTCCAACACTCATGACTCATGAGCAATTCTATCTTTGAATATAGGTAAAAAAAAAAATTCTTCGTAAATGATCTCATTTGAGACAAATTGCACCCTAATATTGGTATTATTGATTTTTAGGTATGCTTAGAAGTTAGAAATTAATAGCTCTACATAACTAATTAACATTTTAGTTTTGTTAGTTAATATGTTCTAGTGGTTTGTAATTGAAAATAGATGGTGACATATTTACTCAAACGCGGTGTGGATGTGAATGCTATCAATGGAAAAGGGTATACAGCTCTAGATGTAGTCGAATCAGATGGAAGCAACTCTACTGCTCTACAAATTGTCCCAGCCCTCTTAGAAGAAGGAGCAAAAAGATGTGATCAATTGCCCCCTACATCTAGAGATATCCAAGAAGTCATTCGTCGTAATTTAATCTCTCATAATCCAACACCACAAAATATGGAATCCCCAAATCAACACCGCGGACACTATAGAAAGAAAAGCCACCGTAGACTAAAACAAATAGAGCTTCAAAATGAGGGCTTGCGGAATGCTAGGAACACCATAACCATTGTTGCAGTTTTGATAGCAACCGTTACGTTTTCCGGTGGAATAAACCCTCCGGGGGGATTCAGTCAAGAGAGTGGGAAGGCTCTAATGGGAAGAAATCCTTCATTTAAGGTATTTATGGTGTGCAACATTTTGGCATTGTTTTTATCCCTAGGAATTGTTAATGTTCTAGTTAGTGTCATTCCTTTTAAGCGAAAATCAATGATGAAGTTATTAGTAGCCACACATAAAATCATGTGGGTGTCTACAATGTTCATGGCTGCAGCCTATATAGCTGCAACATGGACCATTTTACCACAAGGTGGAGGGTCAAGATGGTTGAGGATTGAGTTGATGGTAGTCGGTGTAGGATGCACGCTTGTTGTGCTTGTCGGGTTGGGTATTTTGTTGGGGAACCAATGGTCAAGGAAGAGAGAATGGCGTAGAAAAAAAGGGAAAAAGATGAAGGATGTTACGCCTAATGATAGCATGAATAGTCGTGTTGGAGAGATGCATTTTGCCCACAACAGTCGTGATGATTCGTCTAGTAACTCAGATATCGATAGCTCCGATCATGGCTACCATGTTTACTAGTTAGCATTTACCTCGTATGTATGTATGTACGCATTGATCAATTCATTTTGTAGGAGTTCATAGATGTGACCACGGTTATGTTACCGTTGTGTATTAGTAAAGGGACTCTTTGTTCTTGGATCTCAAATGGTACCTATATCTTTTGCATTTACATTGTTTGTAGACTTGTAGCTAGCAGTGGTATTTGGTGAAGCTATAATAACTATACTGGTTCAACATTGCAACAATAAGACTCGATTGCTACAATTCTATTACCACTGCTAAGTTCCCCAGATTGGGAATTGGGAATGAGCTGCGGTTTTTTCAGGAGAAAACTAACTGGAATTTGAAGAACTTTCTTCTTTCGATATCAAAGAAGAGGTATCTGCTGATACTGATGCAACCCATTTTCTATGGCAAAGTATGACATTTTTCAGATGATACTGCATTCCATATGGTCGAGTAGAGTTTTTTACAGTAAATCCCATTAGTTAGCAGTAACAGCAAGCATAGTTTCTTGAGAGTAAATATGAGAATGTTTACTCTTCGACTTTTATACAATCTACGTAAGAACAATTTGCATAGTAAGGTCTAAGGTACCAATTTGATCCTACTATCGTAACAAGTGAAGGTCATACAGTAAGAATTAAGCCACTAGAATATAATTTGAAAATAGTTAAGTTCTTGCTTCAAAGGTATTTCTATCCTGGTTTGTGAACCATTGAATGGTTCTTTTCGCCATTGGCAACCAAACCTTATTTAACCTCTCGTGCTTCCCACTACCCGCCCAATCTGAACTTCTAGTTTCTCTGAACCTCGAGACATTTGTAATCTCTGACATTGATCTCTTCTCCATACCTTCAGATTCGTCGTCTTTCACTTGCCTAGGAAAGTGGGAAGCCGAAACAGAACTTTCTCCATTATCTATGGCTTTTCCAACCTTGGACTCATATAATCTTCTTCTATCCATATTCTCTTTAAACTTAATTACTTGTTCAATGTCAATTTCAAATTTCCCACTATTTGAAGGCGAAAAACGCTTATTTGACACCTCATTAAGCATCTTGGAGTTCAGAAGCATCAAATCTGAGGAATTCACGTCGCTCCAACGGCTCTTGGAAACAATGTCGGATACAATAATCCTATGCTTGAATTTATCCAACAACCTTTGATCTTTATATTGAATCAAGACATCTTCTTTAGGACTACTTCTCCCAAATTTCCTAAAACTACTTCCAATTCCAATACTAAACCTTGATGACCTAGAAGAACCATCTTGCTCTCTCTTAATAAAGATTTCAAGGTTATTGAAACCCGCCTCATCTTGAGTATACCTCAAACTATTTGTGCAACTGAAGTCAATGATCTCCGATGTATTAAATTTGTATCGACAAAGAGGGCAAGTGGAGTGACTTTCTAGCCATTCATCGATGCATTTCATATGAAACGCATGCCTACATTTAGGCAACAACCTTAACACTTCAGAATCTTCAAAACTCGACAGGCATACTACACATTCTAGCCCTTCTTTTGACCCCTTGAGCGACGAAAATCTAAAAAAAGGCAAAGACTCAATTGCTTTCTTATCAATCCCAGAACGTCGTGACCTTGAAATAATAACCCCATGAGTTGCGCGGTGAGTTATGTCTGCATGACAAAATTTCATGCACGCGAGTATCAGAAACGTTAAACTAAACATAGAACATAGGATCCCGATGATGATAATGACGTTAGGACGCACTTTATGTACGTCTACAACATCATCGGATTTACTTACACTTTGTTGAGCAAAAGCATTAGAAAAGAGTAGTATGAAGAAGATGAATATCAAGAGAAAGGCTTTTGTGTGATTCATTCAATAGCTTTGGAGTTCAATTCTTTGAGTGTTGTTTTTCTTGTCAAGTTTTACATATGCTATTGGTTTCCCCATTTTATCAAATGTTTGGTATTTTTGGTCTCTTTCAAAAACATATAATGTAATGTGATTTATGTATCAAAGAACGATAATTAATTGAATGGCCCATATTTTAGTTTTTTATCTCTGATTTATTCGTTGGCCGCCTTTGTCTCTCTTTGATTGTCCATATATTGCCATGACACAATTGGCATCTATTTAATGTATTTTATCGTTTCTAACAAATGGCATACATCTTGAAGTTTATTTTTATGTCTTTGTCATAGTACTTGTTTATAACATATGTAGTCCAATTATTTTGTCATTGCTAAATAACTTTCAAAATATGTTTGGTGGATAATATTATTAACAAATATGTTAAATTAAAAAAAATTATATTGGTAAAGTTATTAAATGTCAAGCATCAAAGTGGACAACAACATGGATCCAAAGCAAAGAAGTAAATAAAAAAGACGACCAATAAATGATGACGCATGTATTAAGCATGTTTCTTTTTACTAAAAGCCAAAAAAAAAAAAAAAAATTATACTCCGTAACATGTTTTTTATGATAATAAAAATACGAGAAATAATAATAATTGAAACAAATATTTTTTACTCTATGAGATAAATCGAGCCATTGTTTATGTTTGACAAAAGTAACTCATACCACAAGATATATGCCTAAAGGTTCTTTTTCCCCAAATTACTTTGTTTATCTATTGCCTATAAGAAAAAAAAAAGAAAGAAGAGAAAGTAATCCCAGTGGTTCAATAGATTCTCAGCTTTATGTGTTCACCGACCCTTAAAGATCAAACCAAATAAGAAAGTTAATTGCAATATGTAAAAAAGTGAACAAAGAATGCACTAAATAGATCAGGTCAATATTCATAACTAAAGCCGTACAGATAGTATACATTCAACAATGATAACAATAAAGTAGTGATAACCTGAAATATACAATCGTTGCCACTCTATTGTATTGCTTCAACTCGTAGTCCACTCTTGGCAATTCAGAATGAAAATCAGATTGTAGGCCTTCCAGGCATCATTTACTCCAGATGTTTGAACGATCTTAATAATTTTTCAGATCAACCGGCTTTAGATGGATCATTCCCACCTTTAGACTTAAAGCTGTTTCTGAGAAAATCAGACAACTCAGCTGCAGCGGCACGTCCCAGCTTTAAACAGCTGAAGTAATCATCCACTGAGCAAAAAGAAGTAACCAAAAGTTGGGTCATAATAAACATACAAAATGATGCTTAAAAGAGAAAACAAAACAAAGAATAATTATACGTAAAAAAACTCAGTTTTTTTGATAGGTACCTGCCATTACACCATGAGTGACTGATGTGATAATCCCATGCTCCATTACCTCACCTGATGGTTTTGATGACCCTTCCGGAAGTACAGAAACTACCGAGTTTGGGAAAACCAAATATACAAATGCCTTCATTTTCTGCAAATGAAGTCCAAATGTTAAAGAAAAGCTCAATTTGCATTCAAGAAAAAGTTACCAAATAGAAAATAGAAAATCATACTAACCTGTTCCTCTATCTTACTTGGGTCTAGTAAAATATGTCCATTTTCAGCTATACAGCAACATATTGCAACTACAAAAATAAGTTGGTAAACCGTTAATTTTTTAGCAAATAGGAAGACTATGAAAATCTAGTCATATGTTTATCTTACCAGCAAGATGCTTTAACGGAAATCCGGCATCTACAAGAGCAGCACAAGCTGCATTTATTGCACAAGGAAGAAGCTAAACAAAATAGTTAGTCAAGAAAAATCACAAAAAATTGAGAATAAACAAGCAGAGTACAACTATTAAGGATACAGCTCCATCATCATGCACAACCTGCATCAAATGAGTAAGAGCCACTTAAGTTATCAACTGTGAAACCATCTACATTTAAAGAACCCAACAGCTTTAAGATAAATAGTTTAAACTTTAACAGAAAAAAATAACCTTCGGTTTTACAAACATACGAAAAAATATGAGTCAGTAAGGCTTGGGGATCGTGTCTTGTACCTGAATTACGACTGATGTTGTTGTATTAGGATGAACATTTAAAAGGCAGATGCTTAGCAAGGTTTTCTTAAGTACCATCTCATACTCCCTCTCAGATTTCCCTAAGTAGTATCATTGTTTGATATGTTACACTTTGGTAAAGTAATATCATGAAAAGGAAGGCATCAATATACACTACAATTGCATCTTTGGAAACAACTCACCACTTTGCCCGGTTTTTGGCTTCCAAATTACTTCAATGCAAGCCTTCTCAGGATTTTCATTCTTCTTAGTTCCAGCTTTCGGTCCATACACCGCGGCAATGACCTTCGTTTCACCTAATACAAAATAAAATAGCATCACTTGGTCTAACAAACAAAACGGGTGCTTGATTTTCTTTTTTTGAACAGTCGAAAATTTATTAAAATTCAAAGAGTACAAGTACATATACACTTAGGCTACACTTAGGCTAGCAAGGAGCTAGACCCAATTCACCCAAGTCTTACATTCTTACATATCATTTCTTCCCCAATTAAACCAAAGAAAACGGGTGCTTGATAAGCCACAACATTTCTAAAGACCCACAAAATAATCCAAAAAAATTACATTTAGACGCATACATATATGAATAACCCCAGACGGAAAAGTCAAAAAAGTTAAGTGATACACAGATTTTCCAATAGATAAACCCTCCTTAAGAAAACTCACATGGTTCCATAATTAGTCAGCACCTAATGGAAATCTAATATTACTCATCTCCCCCATTTTCCTCTAATCCAACTCTGCAAAGTTACTTATACTATAAAACTTCATTGCAATGAATGTACTTATGCAATAAAAAAATGATACCTATGACATAACTATCTTTCACTAAATAAAAAAGCGAAAAAAATCCCCAAAAACATTAGTTAGGGCTGCAATCGAGTCGAGCTTTTATCAAACAATCAAACATTATCCTAAAGTCATCAAGGCATCCTATATATATTTCTACATACTTTGATATATATCCTATGTTACTTCAAAAATCAATCATTAATAAACAAAAAAAAAAACAAAAACAAAAGACTAAAATATTTATATAAAAAAACAAACCTTGAGCCCAACTAGCAGAGCCATGAGCACGGTTAAGTATGCCACGTGTACAGCCCACCGGTCTTCTTTGATTAGACGTCCGCCGATCAGCTCTATCAACTTCCATTATCTCACTCAAATTCTCAG
Source organism: Erigeron canadensis (assembly GCF_010389155.1). Taxonomy (NCBI): domain Eukaryota; kingdom Viridiplantae; phylum Streptophyta; class Magnoliopsida; order Asterales; family Asteraceae; genus Erigeron; species Erigeron canadensis. The sequence continues at coordinate 35,813,116 of NC_057769.1, read as the reverse complement.
ATAATAAAAATAATACTAGTAATAATATTAATAATAATAATAATAAATAAGAATGAAGGGGTGTTGGGGGTTTATGGGTTTTAGAGAAAATTGCCGGTGAATGACGGCGGTGGTGGAGTAAGGCGGTTGAGAAATTGCGACGGGAGGGTTTAGAGAGAGGTTATTTTTGGAAATAACCAAATGGGCTTATATTTTTTGTTTGACATAGTCCGTAACTCTTTTAATATGTGGCCCTAATGGCCCAAGCTAATTAAGTTACCTAAAAGTTAATTTTTCATAATTAAAAATATATAAACATTTTTAGCTAAAATTCAATTTACCTAAATTTTAATTTTTCATATAATTATATATTTAAAAAGAAATACTACAACAAGTTACCTCAAATATAAATTACCTGTTGAAAAAAATTATATAATTTCAGATAAAAACAAATACTTTGAAATTTATGGTAAGTATAAACACCTTAACCAATTTTTCTTAAGGAAAACTTCATATATGCCATTGTTAAGTTATAAAATATCATATTTTTCCAATTAAAATTTAAAATATCATATATGCCATTTTTAATACCCTCAAATATTAAATTTGCCATTGTTAAGTAAAAAAGTATCATATGTGCCTAAATACATTATTAGATATTATATATGAGGCCATTATTTTTGAAATATATCAAACATGTCATTAAAATATATAAGATATATGTCATTTATAATCTACCAATATATCAAATATGTCATTGTTAAATAAAAAAGATTAAATATCTCTAAATAAAATTTTAAATATTATATATTTTTGTTGTTAATTTTGAAATACATCAAATATGTCATTGAAATATTCCCAATATGAACAATTAAACTAATTTAGTCTAAATTAAAACATAAAATTTCTTTAAGATTATTAATAAAATATTTAAAAATCATAATTACACACGTTTTTTCTCTTGCTTTTATAATTTAATCCATGTTTTTTTTTCTCGAACCGTGTAAGTTTAATTCAATGTTACCGATATGATTAATTTCATTAATATTTTTAAATCCGTTATTCAATTCAATTCATGTTATATATAAAAGTGTTGTGATCTTGGTTTGTAAGTGACTCAATTATGTGATGCTTTTATTTTTGCATAGTAATTAGCCTCCACGATATTTGATGCAAGAAAAACTCATGAATTAAAGAAAAAGTGGATAACTGCAAGCTAAAGTTTAATGATAAACTTAAAGTATTTGATATATTTTTATGACATGTTAGATATATTTCGAAAATAATGACCCTATATATAATATCTAATAATGTATTTGGGCACATAAGATCTTTTTCTATTTAACAATGGCATATTTGATATTTGTGGGTATTAGAAATGTCATATATGATATTACAAATTTTAATTGAGCAAATATGATATTTTAAAACTTAACAAAGCTATATATGAAATTTTTCATTTTTCTTAGGGCTTGGTCCCTTAAGTTAAATGAAAAAAAATATTTTTCTTAGCCCAAGTTTCAATGATTGAACTTTCAATCTAAAAGTATTTACAATTTGTTAAATTTAATTTTTATATAAAATAAATATAAATTGAACATAAACTAAACAACGTACACATAAAAATTTTCTTGTGTATGATGTGTATTTATTTATTTATATGATTTTTTTTGCATAAGTTTTAGGAAACGGTTCTTGAGGGATAGTTATTGCATCCCATTAGACATATATATACTTGGTTAATAATTAACTTATTCGAACAGGTTTTGTCGAGGTTCTTGCTGTCCAAACTCATTAGGTGTCTGGGTAGTATCATAACTTATATTGAATAGATAACAGTAAGAATTTTCTTCTTCTAAATATATGTGTCTCTTTTATTATTCGATCTTTTGAATTTTTCTTCGTTTTTAGACAGTATGTGTACATTATATTATTAGTGTTTGATGTACGTACGTATATCATAGACATTCAATAATAAGTCTTTATGTTAACACACAGTATGAATATTTATTCGACATAGTTAAAGATGTTGTGTTAACACTTAACAGATTTTTGAGTCAACATATTAGTATTGGATAGAAAATAAGGTTTATTTTTTTTTTTCTCTATTATTTCTGCTGCATTATAAGTTGATTAAAACTGATTATATATTATTATGAATGCTTGAATGAACTTCTTAATTAGATGGAGCAAAAGCAGCAGGAGGAGGTTTCAAGTGTATATTGTGACCGACTCCCTCGTTTATCTGCAAAGTATCCATGGTTTATTGTTCAGAACATGGAAGAAGACACACACGACCAGATTTTCTCCACCCTACAGAACCCGTCGTTTAAGTATCAGTGTCGAATCCCAGACTTGCTCGGGGGACGTATCAGAGGATGTTTCCATGGCTGGTTGGTTCTATCTAACCATCCACGCAACAATAGGTGGTCTCTTTATAACTCATCTACCTCTAATGTCATAAATCTCCCTCTACTTGATTTGCAAGAAGAAGATTGTCAAAGTATCAACGAATGTTGTTTGTCGGCCCCTCCTGATGATCCCAATTCAGTCATCTTGTTAACAATAACCAATATGCCTACCTTTGTTACCTGTCAGCCATCTCCTAAAAAAAAGAAGCCAAGATGGACTAAGATGTCATACTCTAACCAACTTAAGAAATTAACCTTTAATGGTAAATTACTACATAGCCTGACTTGTTGCAATGGTAAAATATATGCCTTAATTACTGACAATTTAATTGCAAGGTTATTCATAAAGGTTGATATTGTAGTTAAGGGTAGAGAAATTGTGATAAAACCACTGTTATTTGGCAAATGCCCGAAGTATCCTTCCCATCGTTGTTCTCACAGGATTCCTTTTCTGAAAGGGTACTCTTCAGAATTGTTCTACATTGTAGTAGGTTTTCATAACAAAACTAAGAAAGTAGTTGGAGATGTGTACTTGTTTAAATCAGACGTGACTAGTATAGAGTGGGAAGAATTGGAAGGCCTAAAAAATTGGGACATGACTGGTAAGACGTATGGTAATCTGCACGACAATGATGAAGACTTGAACGATTCAATGTTGTTGTGGGAAGAAGTGCAAGACCTTAAAGAAGCCATCTTTTTTTCTGGATCTCCATGATAACTCGATATTTTACAACCCTGCGATCACATCAGAGTTTGGGGGCTTCATACACATTCGTGGCAAAATGGACAATGTAATACATTCATGCCATGTCAACTATCAAACCATCGTCCCATATCCCATTCCTTCTCTATTGCTGCCAGCAAGCCACATGTCTATATGGGAATGCAGGTATTGTTTTTGTACTATTTCCATTTATTTATCATATATATGTATTTTATTGCAAGGAAAAATCTTTTTAAAGTTTGTATACATAATAAGTGTAGGTCACAAGATGATCACGGAGAAGCCAAATCCGGAGTTGATGCTAAAAAAGAAGCGGATGAGATATAATGGTAAGATCAGTTACAAATGATCAGGCTGGATTTGATGAATCGGGCCTTCTTAATATCCCGTTTGGTGTTTTGGGTATGCTTATGGAGTTTTGTGTTGGTGTGGAATACATGAACTTTCGTGCTACATGTCAGCACCTCCGATACATTGGAGAAACAATGCAACATTAAAGAGATTACAAGATTATTCATTAGCTTCACCCTGGCTGATGGCTCTGCAAGAACATCGAGGGCTCATCACTTTAAACTTCCATATTCTTACTCATATTCCCAAAAATAAATGAAAGGGGATTGACAATGGTTTGATTACAAAGCATTCACACTTTTATCGCTTTAAACATAATAGCTTTTTTTTTTAAATGGTTTATTCTAAACTTACATTTATTTGTTACAAAACTCTTTTATCTAAAATAACTAATTTCAAGTACAGTTGACATATTATAATGTGGTTTTATAAAGAGTTGCATTATGCCTTCTCTCTCCATTCGCTCCCCTATTCATTTCTCTTCAGGGATAAATCAAGCACCATTAGGTGGGACCTGTTCCTCACTTGTTTATGGCCCATTTGTCTTAGGGACGAGTTGAATTATTAAAGGTGTGTGGGGTGTTTAAGAATTAGTAATATAACTGGTGGATCTTAGACTAGTCTTTACATTGAGAATGTTTTAGGAAATTAGTAATTGATTAGTTCTTGGCTGATACGCTAATGTGAAGCTTAGGGGGACTAGTCCTTTTGAACGGTAAAGCCACTTATAATCTAACGTGGCTCCTATTTGGGCCTAAAACTAATGTGGGCCGGGCTCTTTCTGTTCACTACTTTCCTATAAATACATATCCTCATGACTATATATCCATATCTAAATATAAAAATAATAAAGCAGGGCAGGGGTGGTGGCCCGAATTTTCTTTTTCGGCTGTAAAAGTTGAGGTATGAATGTGGATAGTAAATTCTTTTCTTCTTACTATTATCATACGTGTCTGTTTTATTTGATCGTCCATCGTCTGATTTTTTTTAGATAGTGTTTTTACTAATGATATAATCTGTTTATGTCTTTGATTAACATAATAAAAATCAAGTCATTCTGTTAATAGATTGAATATGAGTATGAATAGTTGATAAGTTTTAAGTATATGTGTTAACATATTTTTGAATTAACAGATTAGTATGATAAAAATCAAGGTTTTGTTTTATTCTGTTATTTCTGATGAATGAACATCTTAGATGGAGCAGAATAAGAAGCAACAGGTTTCTAGTGTATACTGTGACCGATTCCCACGTTTATCTGCAAAGTATCCATGGTTTATTGTTCAGAACAAGGAAGAAGACATGGACGACCAGATTTTCTCTACCCTACAGACCCCGTCGTTTAAATATCAATGTCGAATCCCTGACCTGCTCGGGGGACGTATCAGAGGATGTTACCATGGGTGGTTGGTTCTATCTAACCATCCACGCAACAATAGGTGGTCTCTTTATAACCCATCCACCTCTAATGTCGTATCCCTGCCTCTACTTAATTTGCAAGAGGAAGATTATCAGTATATTGGTGAATGTTGTTTGTCGGCCCCTCCTGATGATCCCAATTCAGTTGTCTTGTTCACAATAACCAATACGCCTACCTTTATATCCTGTCCGACATCTCCTAAAAGGAAGAAGCCAAGATGGACTAAGATGTCATACTCTAACCAACTTAAGAAATTAACCTATAATGGTGAATTACTACATAGCCTAACTACTTGCAATGGTAAAATATATGCCTTAAGTACCGACAGTTATGTTGCAAATTTAATTATAGAGGTTGATATCGTAGTTAAGGCTAGAGAAGTTGTGATGAAACTACTGTTATTTGGACGATGCCCGGAGCATCCTTCCCATCGTTGTTCCGACTTAATTCATTTTCTGAAAGGATCCTGTTCAGAATTGTTCTACATTGTAGTAGGTTACCATGACAAAAGTAAGACAACACTAAGTTTCCATGACCAAAGTAAGACAACAGTTGGAGATGTGTATTTGTTTAAATCATACGTGACTAGTATAAAGTGGGAAGATATGGCAGGCCTAAGAAATTGGGATACGACTGGGAAAACGTTTTATTCTTCGTGGCCAAAAGACGAAAATCAAGACTTGAACAATTCGATGTTGTTGTGGGAAAAAGTACAAGACCTTCAAGACACCATCTTTTTTCTGGATCTCCATGATAACTCGATATTTTACAACCCTGCAATTGCGTCAGAGTTTGGGGGTTTCATACACATTCGTGACCAAGTGGAAAATGTAATACATTCATACCATGTCAACTATCAAACCATCGTCCCATATCCTATACCTTCTCTATTGCTGCCAGCAAGCCACATGTCTATATGGGAATGCAGGTATTGTTTTTGTACTATTTGTATCTATATATCATATATTCTATTGCTCGGGAAAATCTTTTTTAAGTTTTTTTACATAATAAGCTTAGGTTACAAGATGATCATGGAGAAGCCAACTCTAGAGTCGTTAATGCTAAGAAAGAAGAGGAATTAAGCCTTCTTAGTCTCCCATTTGGTGTTTTGGCGATACTTATGGAGTTTTTTGTTGGTGTGGATTACATGAACATTCGGGCTACATGCAAACTTTGTCATCTTATAGCACCGGCGATACACTGGAGATGCAAAACAGCATTTGAGAGAGTGCAGAGTGATTCACTCGCTTCACCCTGGTTGATGGCTCTGCAAGAACATCGAGGGGTTATCACTTTTAAAGATCCATTATTGGGTGACAAGTACTATATGAAAAATTTACAGGTAACAGTTTTTAATGAGAAAATATACTGTTCGAGGTTTGGTTGGTTGGTGTTTAAAATGAGAGACTCACGCCTAGTGTTTTTTAACCCATTCACAAATGATCTCCGCGAGCTCCCAAATACGAATGTTCATTTTGGAAGCTTATGTTTCTCAGCTCCTCCCACTTCCCCAGATTGTGTGGTGGTTGGATTTGAGTATAAATGGCAGGATTACTGGCAAGTTTACATCCATTTTGTAGCTAGGGATCCAAGTTGGCATAAGTTTTATTTACGAGGTTTTGTTTCAAATTGTCTTTGTTTTCCGACATTTGTTGGCCAAGATCTTTATGTCTTCACTAAGTACCAAAGCCTTTATGTACTCAAAAATTTGGGCACAGAATATTGCTCTGTGGAGATTTCTAGAGCCAAACTGCGAATATTGCCTGATGATGGAGTTGCACAATATTTGTTGGTAACATGTGATCAACAAGTATTACTAGTCAGTATGGGTGGGATTGGAGATCCCATTGAGATATTTAAGCTAAATGATGAATCAAATTGGGAGAAAATAAATGACATAGGAAAGCACATGATCTATATTTGTGAGACAAATTGTCTATGCATTGAAGCCAAAGTGCCAGAAATGGAAAACAAGATCTTCCTTCCACAGGTGTGTTCTGCAAACGGCAAGATAGTGTTCTATTCACTAGAAACATCCTCGTATCACACATTTAATGGCAAAAACTTGCAACAGGATGTAAGGGATATTTCGAATGTTACTCATCTTTCTGCTCATGCATGGATTGAACCAAGTTGGTCATAGCTTACTTGGATACAAATTTTTATTCACCAGTGCCCATTTATGATCAGCACCTATTGAAGTAGGTATCAGTCAAATTCTATTTTTGGAATCTTAAGATGGCTAGAATCTTAAGAGTTTATAAGATTAGTATCAGTCAAGTTCTATTTCTGGAAAGCTTAAGTTTTATTATTACTAAGTTTATGGTATATGCTTTGATATAAACAATTCACAAACAATGCATAATACAAATTTTGTAATTTTATGCATGTCAATATCCATTTCTCCCTTTTGAACAGCAGGGTCTCCAGTTCTTTTATTACTTTATAATAATGAATAGTTGATGTATTTACAGTAATATTTAATTTCTGTCAAAAATATATAAATAGATGGAGACAAAACAACAAGGCAAATATATGTAAAAGTGTCACTGACTTCCTCATATATTGAACTTTGCATAACTGGTCAGTGTCATCAGATTGACAGTTAAATCCTTCGATCAATGATTATAAACTCGAAACATGTCTGAATAAATTCATTACAAACTTGAATTATATATGTTTGAATTAAGATCATCTTTATTTTGGCTATCGATTATATGCTGGATCTCGATATTCTGTTGGGTGAATTGGGTGACAAAACCTCAACCTTTTTTTTTTTTTTAAATTAGGGTCAGATCATTGTTGTTTTTTATGATGGTTCGGTTCACAATGGCAAAGGCAAGAGCCTTAAGCCATGTTCTGGCAGATTTTGGATAACTTGCCAAAACAACATCTGCTGGTTGTGATTAGAACTTTGTCTTGCAATGCCATAACTACTTCAGCTGAGAAGCTGGCATTGGAATGAAACCAAAATCCCCGGTGATACCAAAAGCCTTCATAGTTGACCAGATCATGGTTAATCCAACTCCTATAGTCAATCAATAGAGTCATGTCATGGTTGTCTGTTGGTATTTGATAGTGCATATATATGCTTTGTGATTAGGCCATTGTGAGTGATCATCTCTTTCGTACATTACCAATGTAAAACGATGTAGTAAGTGGTGTTGCGAGCTGGATATGATGTAATCACGCGTGGTATTTCTGAAAATTTTGGTCCTTTCATTTTCCAATTGACATTGAAAGATCATAAAAGGAGTAAACAACGGGGAGACCTAAATTAACACACAAACTGATGGTTGGGTCGAGAAAAAGATGTCCAATTTCAGCCATACAACAACGTATTGAAACTATAAAAACATGTTGGTAATATCCTTCTAAGTTTTTTTTTGAATCTTTAAGCATATAGAAACATGAAACTTAGTCATATGTTAAACTTACGGGGCAATGCTTTTATGGAATCCCGACATTAACAAGGGCTAGCAGCACAGGCTGCATCTATTGTACAGAGTAGAAGCTAAAAATGTTGTGGTTAAGAAAAATCACAAACTTTAATATATGAACTAGGGGTGACGACCTTTACCGAAAAAGAAAAAAGAAAAAGAAAAATCAGAAACGATTGAGATTAAACGGCAGGGTACAACTAATAAGGATACAGCTCCATCATCATTGACAACTTGCATTAACTAAAATGATCGAGTAAGAGCCTCGAGTGACAAAACATCTTCATTTAAACAACGACCCGACAGCATTAAGACAAATATATATAGTCTAAACTTGTATAAGAAATATAATCTTTTGCTTAATAAACAACCCAAATGACTTGCAACTACAGCTTTATAAAAATAAAAAATAAAAAAGTAAATTCTCACCACATGCCCACATTGCACAGATTTTGGCTTCCAAATGACTTCTTCATTGCAAGCCTTTTCAGGATATTCATTTATCCCAGCTTTTGGTCCATAAACTACAGCAACCAGGCCGGGCAGCCCTGGAAAGGGGCTAACCCGACCCCCATCCTGGGCCCGACTTTCACCAAAAAAACATTTTGATTATAACGTTAGTTGTCATTTTTGAAAATTTAGTGGGTCTATGAAATTGAAATCTTTAGGGGCCATGAGCCGTTTAATCTCGGCTCATTCTGGCCTCTGAAATTTGTTAGCACCTACCTAGTGGGATTTCAACAGTGTACCTTCCCGTATGTGTCAAACTTATCATCTTTGAGTATGCCGTTAAGCCAAAAATCATGCATTTATTGCAAAACGTATACTATCAATGATACATATATATGAGATAACTAGCTTCCGCTTTATTAGATAGCGAAAAACACTCGAATATATCAAGCCTAAACTATATACTTCAACATAATTCTTATCTTACTTTATAAATTAAAATGTGTAAGTTAGTAGCCCATTCGTAAGGTCTTAAACCTTGGGGAAATCCACCAGAGTTTGAATCTCACTTCTTGCAATTGTAGGAGTCTTTATTTGGGGGTTTAGACCAGTGGCGAAGCCAAGATTATCACTTTAGATGGGCCAAAGTGACAACGAGTAATAAAAATTAAAAATGTTCGTTTAGAAAAACAAGGTCGTGTAGGAATCCTATCTCTCAGGCTATCTCCAATGGAGGTGTCTTTGGGTGTCTTCCTTGGATATCCATTGTCATTGAAGTTTGTCCAAAATTAAAAATTTTTTAAAGAACGCCCTTACTTAAGGGCATGCCCTTACTTAATATATTTTTGTTTTTAGTTGGAGTTAAAGAATACGTAAGGATGTTTGTATGGTTGGAGAAAAATTATAAGATTTAAAGGATTTCTAAGGACATTTAAGTATTTCAAGAATTTGCAAGGATATGATGTGACAGTTATAGGACGTCTAACGACATCCTTAGCATTAGAGATTGCCTTATAGATTCTTGATTTTCTTCACATATTTTGACAAAATCGTTGTTCAGAGTCAAGTTTTTCTATCCTTTTGCCATACTTCTACGGAATTTACAAATTCAACCAAGTAACAATAGACAATAGTCATTATATATATATAGTTTAGTACCCTCAACTTGGTTGACTATGTGTTCTACTACCCTGTATTATTAAAGGTATAGTATAGTACCCTAAACTTGGTTAACAAAGTTTTTTACTACCCTAGACTCACTAATGAAACTTTTAAAAATTTATATGAATTAATTAACTAATATATTATATTAAAATATATTTGACAAACTATAAGTAACTAAATGCAATAAGTATATGTTATCTTTAACTAAAAAGAGTGTGGAAATAAAAGTTCACACTTTTTAGTGTGAACTTTCATAATTAATTTGTCACACGCCATTTGTCCACGGTGTGTGACAAATTAATTATGAAAGTTCACACTAAAAAGTGTGAACTTTTATTTCCACACACTTTTTTTTCAATATATTTCTACACACTAATTAAAAAGTGTGACAAAATTTTTAATTTGTTCACACTTACCTAAAAGTATGAACAAATGCAATATGATTTGTAGCGTAATCAAAACCACACTGTCATGTAAAAAAGCTGGTCCAAACATCCCCTTAATTACTCTACAAAACTTTCAATCTTTTATCATTTTGATTACAAAAGCATTCGTTTTCCCGATGATTCTATTCTAAATTTTCATTTATTTGTTGTAAATTGTCTTATCTAAATTACACGTACCATCGCCTATATAGAGATTACAAATTTGCTTATACTTAGTTTTTGAAATATTAATCTTTACAAATATTAACTCAACGTATGTAGCTAGGTTTAAATATAAGTTAAGTCAATGCCAATAGAGAAATCATCAAAGATTTTATTCCTTATTTTATTTTGAATATGAAATATATATTATGAATCATGAAAATCCATGAAATGATACACATGATAAGATTATACCTAGCAATCATATTGTTTAATATATATAAAGTACTGTATATAATACATAAAGTTGATTGCGTGAGTAAACCATCAAATAATACACAAGCAATGTCTTAAACAAATAGAGTATGTATGTATATATATGTTATCACACACAAGTTTCTCCTGCCATTGTTTAATCTTATACATCAAGTCCTTCCCTTCTTCGTATAACAAGATGAAATATGCTAAGCTTTTTATCATATCATCAGTTGTTGTTTCGGTTTTTCTTATCGTTTTGTTGCCTCGAGCAGCCAATGGGGAAGTTTTCGGAGAAACAAAAAACATGATAGATAAAGCCAACGCGAAGGGACCTTATATTGGAATTGTCATCCCCAACCTCTTTGTAATGAACCCTTTTCTGAACTATCCAGAATTCAAATCTAGTGAACCCGTAATAGATGTTGGAGGTATGTATATATATAGAATTATACATATGTTATATGTATTACGAGTATATATATTAGTATGTCCGTGTGTACGTCTTCTCTTTACCTTTAATGCTTATACTTTTTTTTATTGGCTTTATAATGTTATGACTAATGAGAATTCATAAGTTAGCAAAAGAGAAAGTACAGGATAACAGGAATATAACATGGATGAAGACCTCAAACAATGATTTATACAAAACACTTATTTGGTAATTACTTTTAACATACAAAACTCTAATTACTTTTACAATTACACTTATTTAGTAAATACTTTTCTAAAACATCACAGTTTGGTAATAAACTCTAATTAATCTATGTTGGGGCCGGGTTATTCAATTCCTTATAATTAAGGTTCATCAGATTCAAGGACGGTATGTACTAAAGGGGAGCAAGGGGGTTTAATGCTTCCTCCAAATTTAAATTTTGTCATGTATTTTTTAATTTTTTGATAAAATTTAAAAAAAATTTTATAGGTTTTTAACATTTTGCTCCTTTTAGATTTATTTTTCATAAGTTTTCTAAGTTTGCCCCCTTTGAAGTTTTTTCCTGGTACCGCTTCTGATCAGATTGCTTCTAAAGTACGTAAGTTTAGTAGGTTAAAAAACTTCCTATACGTTTACTAAGGATGTTTGCTGTGATTTTCCATATATATAATGCTAGTGTCTCATAGATGTTTGGATTAGCTTATTAAAACGAAAATGTTTAAAAGTTTAGATTTTGGTGACATACAAAATTACCATTTTACCTTTAACTAATTAACTTATACAATTACTCGTATTTCATTATCTTTTAAAGATATTCACTACTCCTTTAATTCAAATATCTTTGTGTCTGTTACCTACTCTATTTGATATCACCGTGGTCATCAACATCCGTCGTCGTCACCACATCGCAGCAACTATCATCGCCTTTGTATTGCGTGGATACCATGCTCGTATATGTATTATCAAAACCGTCTATACAAGTGGTCATGTTGGACAAGTCTTATATTTAGTTGTGTATATATTGCCTAACAGAGATATCTTTGAGAGTGTTTCAAAAATCACAAGTCTTTCAAGACCACCCTCATGCATTATGTTAGTTATGTGTCTCTAATACCTATTATAATAAGACGATGTTAAGTTTTAGTTGAAGAAAATTTTTCCCAATTATGTAAAAAAAGGATCACAAAATTCCATCGAGCATTGTATATCGTTAATTCGTTATTACTTATTCAATATTTAAATGCTCCCTGAAAAAAGAAACCAAAATGGTTTATTTCGGGAATTAAAATGTCAATGTCAACTTATTTTGGGAAAATGTCAAAGTCAACTATAAATTTCTTTCAAGTCATCTATCCTTCTGGCTTCCCGGACTCAAATAAAGTTCTCAAAGTCAAGAGGAATTTTGATCTAATATTTTAAAATTTTATCTTTTATTATATTAAAACGTGTTGTTCTAATAATTTATTGATCAATCACAGTTTTTGATTTTTTAAAGTTGATTTTTGTTTTCAATTTTGACTTTAATTTACATTTTTTTTTCAATCACAAATTTACATTTTAAATAAAAAAAATAATAGCTAATATATATCTATTAGAATAATAACTAATATTAATCCAATAAAATAATAACTGATATATATTCAATAGAATAATAACTAATATATATCTAATAATATGTTTTATCATATAAAAATAAAATTAATTAATTAAAAGTAAAGAAAATTTAATGTAAATATATTACGAGTAAGATTTTAAGAGTAATTGTACTATTATTTTTTTATTGAATTTTTTTAGTCAAAGAATAAAGCATATAAATGTAATTTTGTTTTTATAATGTTCAAATATGGCTAAGTATGTCAAAAATTATAATTTTGATGAACATATTGTAGTATTCAAATATCAATAAGCATGTCATAATAAACAATTTTGATGAATATCCTTTTTTAAAAATATTCCAATATAAAGGTTAAAGTGTTGATATATAGATCGCCAACTCCGTATTAATATACCTATAAGCACCGTGTATTAGATACGGGCCTAAAATCTAATTATTCCCCTATACTATATGGTTATTTTTCTAAATGTAATAATATAATTATATTTGGTTTCTTAACTGACAACTTTCTTTTATGTACAATAAGTATTAATCTACTAGCTCGTACATACATTGTTAGACTAAGAGGAGTAGTCCCTTAAGTAAATGTCCCTCATCCATTTATATCTTGACACGTGACACTCACCAATCATGAGGGGCATTTCCCCATTCCCTTGGGGTGGAGTAATGCCTCTGGGGCATTCCTTTTATTATTTTTATATATACATAGTTGGTTTTAAAAAAAAGATAATTAAAAGTCTGCTTTTTACCTTCTATGAGCCAAGATTCCCACAAAAGTCCAAACCTTCAGACGCGTTACAAAACCAACGGACCTCGCGAATTAAGGAAGGGGAACGCCCCGTGGGGCCTAGACCGGGCATTCCGGGCGCGTTCCGGGGCGTTCCGAACGAAAAACTAAGGGTGAGAACGGGCTACTCCGTTCAGTCTTGACCCATTTTACTCGTACGAGAAAAAAAGCATCTGATGGCAAAGGTTGTATACATAAGATGTTAACCCATTGATTATTCTTTCCAAATATAATTTCATCGTGTTAGTTGTTAATTTGATTTTGATGATTGTGCTTTTCCGTAGGAAGGAGATTTCGGTTTGGATCTATTGGCAACAAACAAGTTGTCATGGTCATGACTGGTTTGGGCATGGTACATTACCAATCTATTTAATCTTTCCAATTAGTGACATGTTTTTATGGAATTTATATTTATAGGTGTCTAAAGTTAAAATTAATTTGTCATATTTAAGTTAAATCATCCTTAAACTTGCATAGCCTAAAAAAATTTTGTAATCACAAAAATAAACCAATAACCTACACTACTTGACGCCGTCACCACCACCAATTGCTGACGCTACTGCCTCCGCCACCCCCACCCCCACCAATCGCCCGCCGTCACCACCGTCGTGTGCTGCCACCACCCATTACAGCCACCATTGCCGCCACCATTACATCGTCACCACCTCCACCACACCGCCACCATTACCGGCCACGCAGCACCTTCGTCGTCACCATTGCACCGTGGCATCGTGTAGGTACCCTTTTAGTATTGAGATAAAACCAAAAATATATTGTCAAAGCTTATAAACGGATATATAATTCTACACATATTTAGGTGTACCAATGTCAAAAAAGTGTTCGAGACATATGTGACACAATACTTACACAAGTCGTTCCCTATTTTCTCATTTTGCTTATATGAGTTGTGCACAAAGTTGTGATTATATTTGATTTTATGTCAAATTAAACAGCTTAATGCAGGAGTTACAACACAATTATTATTGAGTTTGTTTAACATAGAAGGAGTTGTGCATTATGGAATTGCTGGAAACTCAAACCCATCACTTAATATTGGGGATGTTACCATTCCTCGTTATTGGTCACACTCTGGTCTTTGGAGTTGGCAGGTAATTATAATTGTTATTTTTAACACTTGAAAGATTTACTTTTACTTAACAATCTCTTAACAAAATGTTGCAGAGGTATAGAGATGGTTTAGAAAACTCATTACCTTTTGAAGAGAACGGAGACTATACTCGAGATATCGGCAATCTGAAATTTGGAAATTATTCTACCAATCGCGAGTCTCAAAACCTATTAAACAGCATTTGGTACCAACCGGAGGAAGTTTTTCCGGTTGATGGATCACCTGAGGAGAGACAACATGCCTTTTGGATACCTGTTGATCCTCTTTATTTCGAACTTGCCAAAGATCTCGAGGTAATGTACTTAAAATACTCTTTTGACGCATAACTTAAAAGATCATGTAGCCCAAACAAAGAAATAAATTTTTTTTTTTTTATGGAATCACATAAATACTTTTAAATATATGGGAAATTTTAGATATGCTAACCACATTAAGAATATGTTATATGTATATACAATCAGAGAGTTAGAGACAGAGCCAAAATATATATCTCAAGGAGTCAAGGGGGCAAATTTAGTACATTCGTTATATGTTTTGTATGTGTTCATTATATTTACTTTTTATTTACGAGCAATTTGAAAATATACTTTTTAGTTTAAAAGAAATTAGATTATACCAAAATAGAAGGGGGCAGTTGCCCACACTGCCCTCAAGCTAACTTCGTCCTTGTATACAATATGTATAGTCGATGGCATTAGTAGGATGTGTTGATGCAACAACTTGCTTATCTACCTCTCCAAAGGTGACTACCGTAGAACGCGGAACAAGTGCTAGCATTTACCTTGACAACGCGGCCTATCGAAGCTTCATTTACTATAAATTCAATATCAGCCCGGTGGACATGGAAAGCGCCGCAGTGGCACTCGTTTGTTACCAACAAAGGGTGCCTTTCATTGTAATCAGGGCACTATCTGAGCTTGCTGGTGGTGATGAACACCCCAATAAGGCCGATACATTCTTTACCCTTGCGGCTAATAACTCTGTTAAAGTTGCAGTTGAGTTTATCAAGTTGATTCCATCTCCTAAGAAGATTTCTTCCGGCCCATTGCTAATTAGCAGCATTTAGGATGTTAATATAAAACTAAGTTACACCTGTGCTATTCTGATTTGGTGCTTATTGATTGATTTGTAATTATATATTTGATTGATTTGATTTGATGTCATATAATAAAAATAAAAAGTTCTTAGAATAAGCTAAACTGTGCCGCGCGCATTATCTGTTTTTGAGTATGCGAATGTTATTATTAAAATATTTATCTATGTATTTTATATGGGAAATATATCCGTACCACCAACGCTAATAAATTTACGACACATTACAACATTGTGAGTATAAGTTAATAAAGTACATCTGTGAGTAGAATTTATTAAAACGTGTGATGTGAATATCACTCTCCATTTTATATATTGTTGTGCCTTTTTAGGCTTTGGTAGTTTGGTCTTTTTCTTCATCTGGCTAGGCCTTCTTTCTGTTCATGCATGATGGGTTGATCGAGTTTAACCAAGTAGGACCTAGCTTACTTATATAAACATTTTTTTTATTTATTAAGGCTCAATAAGACTTTTTTGTAGAGACTGGTTCCCTAAAAGTAGAGGTGCACAGCAAAACTGGTTAATCGAACCAATTCGAAAGTTAACCTATAACCGTAACCGGTTAGTAACCGATACAGTACAAACCGGTTATAGGTTAGGAAAAACCGCCGGTTAGTAATCGATTTGCACTTTCAAAACCAAAAACCGATTCCTAATCGGTTAACCGATAACCGATTTTTATTTTTAGATATAACCGGTTAATCGATTAATTGTGGGATTGCACTTGTTATATTCTAAATTCGATATTTATACTTACCTCTGTTTAGTTTTTGTTATTAAAACATGTGTTGGTACTTGGTCGGTTTAGTTTCTGTTATTAATCCTTTCTCTTTTTGCTACTGTAAGTTTCTGGTTCATTTGCTACTATATTGTTTGGTGGAGTTTCTGGTTTGTAATGCTACTTGCTCTTTGTTACTGTAACGTTTGGTTCATTTGACCAATTCAGGTTCTAAAACATGTAAGTATTAATAATGCTTGTAATTTCTATCTTCTTTCTGTCCAATTTTGCTTGATTGCTGTCTGGTTTGCTTCAGGTTTGCACGTATCAGTTAATAAAAATTGATTTTCAGTTAACCTATACCGGTTAACCGGTTTCTATAAACCGAAATCGATTAGATCGGTTGAGGTTTTTCCATGTAATAACCGGTTATTAATCGGCATAGGTTAACCGTAATCGGTTATTTATTTTTTTTAATAAAAGCCGATTTTGATTATTAATAATAAATAATCGAACCGATTAACCGATTGTTGCACCTCTACCTAAAAGTATTTGTAAAACTTATTGGGCCTAACAGCATAATGGCTTAGGATTCCTGTATGAAAAAGAAGTCCATCTACTATATACTGTACTACTGTAGTATTCTTTTTACTTTTTTTTTTTTTTTGAATAAATTCTTTTTGATGGTGCACTACACAAAGTATTTGTAAATTCTTTTTACTTTTTTGATGGTGCACTACACAATATGGAGTTATTTACTTTTACGAGATCGAATGTCAAATATAAATTTTAATTAAATATTTAGGCTTATAAAACCAAAAATGAAAATGAAAAGATAGAATTACATATTTATGTTGTAGAATTTAACCACAAAAATGAATGTCATGAACACATTGGTCAAAGGACATACATATAGTGACATGCAGAGTTTTTATCGAAAGTAATTTACAGATGGTGAGATACATTGGTCAAACAACTTACATATATATAGTACACAAGTATTTCATAATAATTTACATTCTTTAAGATGATATTTTCCAAATATATACAATTGAACTTTGTATTGCAAATTATATTTGTTGAAAACAAACAAATGAACAAATAAGTGAAACGATGGCAAATAACACATTATAGTTACACACGAGGAATGTCGTTTTTTGATCAATCATGAGTGACGTAGATTATTCATTTTCTTAAATTGGGATATCTAAACCTTCATATTTTTGTCTAGTTATTCTATCCAAAATCTGGATCATTTCAGGCGTAAGATGATTGACTGAATCTCCAACTATGCCTTTTCTAAAGAATATTTCATTCGATAGTGTGTCCTCCCTTTCATCGTTTGCATTAGTACTCGCATTGCTTAGCTTCTCAAAACTACATAGCTCTATTATTTCTTCCACGACTCGTTTAGCTTCCTCCTCTTTTGTAAAAGGGTGACCTATGAACTTGGCCAATTTCTTTACCTCATTCTTTGGATCCTTTTTCATTTCCTCGTAGACCAAGAACAACACCGTGTCTGGTCGACCACGTCTTTCAAGACTAGCCTTCCGATATCCTACCACATTATCCCAAAAAGATCCATTTGTAATAATACCTTTACTAAAATACTCAAATGCATCTTCCAGTTTTATTGGAGTAGATTCGTTGCCTATCAACTTGTTCATAAAGTGCCAAGAAGAAATGAGCACATCTTTAGGATCTCTACATATATAAACAATCCGACAACCACAACTAATGATGGATTTGGGCAAAGAAGTATAAGGAATATGAGTGGCCATGAGGCCATTGGCGTAGGAAGGGTTGTTTAAGAACGCCTCAGACTCAATGAAAGGGACACAATCATGTGGGCAAATGGTACGCAATGGGTGGTTTGGACCAAAATTAAACTTTGTTCTGTTTGCAATAGCAAAGGCAAGGGCCTTTAGCCATGTTGTGCCGGATTTTGGATGACTTGCCAAGAAAACATCGGTTGGTTGAGCTTGGAAACCATCTTGGGATGCCATAACCGCTTCAATAGAGAAGCTGGCATTCGATTGATACCAAAAGCCTCGGTGATACCAAAAACCCTCATACTTGTACACATGAGTGTTGTTCCATGTCTTGTGCTTATGAAGGACCGAGACTCTGTCCTTATATCGCTCAATGATGATCGACATTTTTGCCTTTCGTGCTTTTTCTTCATCTTCTGTGGCAATTGCTATGGGTGAATAGAAGGCAATAGGTGACAACATAATGAAATGATGAGAATCAAAAAAGCTTTATTTGTGTAATTGTGTTCAATGTATATATATTTTTTAGCTTTGCAAGTCATTGACTAATTATATTTGAAAATTTTTTTGTAACTACCTTTACTTATTTAAATTTAATATTTCTTCTATACATTACAAATAACGAATATTCCGTCAAAACTTGTGTTAGGTGTTGGGCTACTTGCACGACAAATTATTAGAAGTTTATTTGTATGTTAAGTCATAATACACGCGCATAGCAACTAGATATATATTAAATATTTTTTGTTGGTAATGTTCAATGATATTTTTTTTTCTTGAACATAAGTATTTGTCTATTAAAAGCCACTTGAAAAGGTATCAACCAATAAAATAAGAGTTACGTCAAGAGAAGAGAGGTTTTAAATCCACTCGTCTCATTGTGTACATACAGTGTTTCACAATTGCCATTTTGCGTCTCTAGCCATCACCTTGTAGTAGTCATATGGAACAACATAAGTTGCACTAATGCTTTCCATTTCGTACTTGAGAATCATTAGCTCGAGCCGCACCCACAAGTCAAGTCCCCAACGCGTTAGATACTTGCCAATCTCTCTCCATAAAGGCAAAGCTATTGTCGTCGACCACCATATGAGCGTTATCATCACCATCCATGGTCTATACATCACAATCAATTCTCTCACTATCTTAGATATCCCCATCATCATATTTTTCTTATAGAATTTAAGTATTCTAGTGGTTGGTTAAATTAGTATTAATTAATTAAAGACAAAATAGGAAGAATGCTGGAGTAGAAATTTCATATTAATTGAAGTAATGAGCATAAATCTCATTCTTGATATTGTAATAAAATTACCAATGATACAACATATTACAGAATTTTTAGCTAACCATATATATGTAATTGAATAATTACTAGCGAGTAAACATGTTCTTATTGTGTTCCTGTTATGCGCTGATACTTCGGTCACATAGAAAGAGTGCAACATGAAAAAATAATGAGGTAATTAAAGATTGCGATTTAGTATTGGTAACATATCAAACTAGCTAGCTAGTAAATAAATAAATAGCTAAATAAACAAGCTGAACTAATTTTTACCCTATATCTAACCCGTGTGATTCATACGATTTACACATGTAGGCTATAAATGAGGTCTAGTTTCTCTAAATGGGTTACATTCTCATACAAAATTGAAAAGCAAGTAATTTTACCGTAATATGATAGATGATTAGATTTAGATCCGCATATCATACACATTGTTGTAATTAAGTCATTAACAACAGTCTCATAAAAAAAAAAGTTCATGTAGAATGGATTTAAAAGAAAATAACATATAAAAGAACTTTTATAGAAAAACATGCAGACGAAAGAACTACTTTATTTAAAAAAATTATTCAAAATAAAATATAAAACAAAAAATAACAGGCTGACGCCCAAATAAAAAAGATTTTATGAATAAGAAATAATATAGAGAGGAATCAGAGGATTATGCCACAAAAGATATAGTGTGGGCCGAGTGTTGGCCGTTGGGCTAGTCTGTTAAATGCTGTTTGTCTCAGAACATGGTGCGTATAGATAAAATCCGTAAGCTACTTGTCAAATATACATATCTAGCCCAGTTTGTATGATAATTATCAAAAATACATATCCTAAGCCCAAATAAAATTAATCTGGGAGGCGGATATAGCTCGCAAAATATGATAGGTTACTTATTCGGTTATTCCATTGATAATTCTTATGATTATTTTCATAGAAGGTCTAATAGCAAAAAATGTTACATGATTTTTGATATGTTTTAACGACAAATTTGAATCATTGACAAACAACTGAATTATCATGGTGTCTCGAGTGGAACCAATCGATCAATATCGAGCTAGACAATAATGTCCATATCTCAATTCAGAAGAAAACTCAATATATCTAAAAAAACCTTCTTTGTGAGATTTGAACCCAAAATCTTCTGATTCTTATACTTTATCTCACCACGACAACTTATAGTATAGGTCGGATGTTTATGTGAGCAATAAGCATCAGATCCTCCTTAATTTTGGGAAAGCTGGCGCGTGTGAATTTTTTCAAGGCAAGGGGCGGTCATTAGACTATTATAACATTGTCTACACTAACTTGTTATGTGTATCATTTTGAAAATAATTGAAAAAAGTGATTTCACTTTATTATAAGTATATGGTTAACAAGTGTAGTTTTTAATACTAAACTAGTAATAAATGACAATATTTTATGCGTGTGTTAAAGAATAGTTAATTATTTTTCTAAAACATAATAATTTTGTGTAATATTTAAAATTAAAACAAAACTATGATCTTATGTGTAAGAACATGTTTGGTATTCTACATTACTAGATTATATCCCGCATGAAACGAGGGAAAAACCTATAAAAAAAAAATTGTCTTTATACATATAAAAAGTTAACACAATAATATAAAAAATACATAAAGGTTATAAAAACTGACACAATAATAAATAGATTAAGAACAATCACAATTAACCAGTTATTTTCATAAATTAACCATAGTGTATATATAATTTTTAAGACTAAGGTTTGACATTGTTCTTATTCACCCGACAAGTGTATTTTAGTTTCCATGTAGTGTCACAAATGATTATATTTTAGTTTTTCTCCATTGAGTTGAAAGCTAAAAAGGTTGCCCAATGTGGAAGTAGTTGACTTATAAGGATTCATGGTATCCTCAAAATAATTGGATACACGAATAGTATTGGTTTTGTGGAAGCTGATTTTGTGCATATGATCCACAAACATCTAATCTCCTTCATTGAAGTCATAGCGTAGTTATTCATTTTTCTAACGCCTCCTTCATCAAAGAGAGACTCAAATGGAACAAATTTTGGGTTGTACTTA
The DNA here is from genome assembly GCF_010389155.1 of Erigeron canadensis. Lineage (NCBI taxonomy): Eukaryota > Viridiplantae > Streptophyta > Magnoliopsida > Asterales > Asteraceae > Erigeron > Erigeron canadensis. The sequence continues at coordinate 35,791,448 of NC_057769.1, read as the reverse complement.
TACGCCTGCTTCCGCTCGCAATCCGCCAACGGGTGAATAACAGATTTTATCTCGTCCGTTGTCATCCTTAGATTAATGGTGTTGTAAGCATTTGGTTGATTTAAAGAAACATTGGTAAATAAAACGTCACTATTTGTGACATGTTGTTGAGCTTTTGTTATTCTTAAAATAATTAACCCTTGCTAATATATTTTCATAAATTTGGTTTAATTCACGTTGTTTTTATTTTTTGTCTTATATTAACATATATCTTCCTAACACACACATGTACAAATATATCACTTTCTATAAGTTTGTTTTATACATTTCTTATGTATCCAATATATATATATATATATACACATATATATCCATTTATACTGATAACTTTTATTGCCAATGGTTTGTATATTACTATGTCGAAAGTCTCATAGTTATTAAAGTTGAGGGACTGAAAAGGTATATGACTAATTGTTTTGTCAAAGATGATATAATCAAAGTTGATTAAATGGTGGATATTAAATATTGAAAATTAATGAAAGGTCTTGATTTATTTAATTTAAAATTAAAGGTTCTCTTTTAGTATATACGAGAGCAAGTACCCGCGCATTGCGGCGGTGAGATGATGGGGGTGATAGGTCATAGAGTGTGATAGCCAAATGCCTTAGCCGTACGGGCTCCGTCATCGGATTTAAAAATTCGTCGAAAGTATATCGAATGACATCTCTAATGAAAGAGCATGAAATTTTAAGAACACTCATATAATTTTTATAATTTATCGATGTACGGTTTTTGAGATAAAAGATTTTGAATGAATTGGAGGAATAAATGATTTATGGAGGAGAGAGAAAACAAATGATTGGTTGAGATTTGAGGAGAGAGAAGGGGTATTAGGTAAATATAGAATGAACATTTTGGAAAAGTAAATGTTGAAACTTAAAATGTAAACATGAGAGATCTGCTTTATAATATAGTATAGCTAAAAAATACAAAGTTTCTAGATATGATCTAAATAATTAGATTTGAATTGATATTTTGATCCATGAATTGAATGATAAAAAAGTAGAGACAATTTGTTGAATGAATTTGAATCCAACTTTTTGAATACTGGTAACATCGATTTCTTGGGTCCTAAAGCTGATAATGATTTTGGCAGTAGATTAGCTAAAATTATCTGTTTAGTTTTTATAAAAGTTGATAATACATACGATTAATTTGATAGAGTTAAAAACATACTTAAAAATCTCAACTTTTTAATTTATCATGCTAGCTGTATCATAATCAGATTTTTGATATGTTTATAAGCCTATTAAATTTATCACATTTATCATTTTATTTGAAATTTTTTTGACTATATTTTTGTGACGGAAGCAGGGTTGTAAAAGTCAGCCGGTTTTTCAAAATCTGATCGTGTATCAGTCAGGTGACGATCCAAGTCTGTCATACTCGGACTAAAAAACGGCCAGTATTACATACTCGGGTCAACTTGATAAAGACCTAGGTGTATTGGTCAAGAATTGGATGTATCGGATCTGGTCAATATAAAGTCAAACTTTTATTTTAAAGGTTTAATGAATTATCTTATTGTATCTAGCTAGACTATTACGTTTGGGGTTTTGCTAAATGAGGTCGTAAAGGCTTTCGTTAAGGTGTATTAAATAGTTGTGCACTTAATTACCATAAAATTCAGGGGGTGGACTTTTAATATGAAACTGTACAATTTTTTATGCAAGTTAAGTGAAGCTCTTAGGGCTTCGTTTAACATTTTCCTTATGTTTAAGTTAAAAAAATGTTATTTTTAAGTTTGAAACTACAAGCATGGTACCCGCGCAATGCGGCGGCGAGCCGACGATTACGGTGGTGTGATGGCGGCGACAGATGGCGATGGTGGTAACGACATTAATTGGCGTATGTAAAGGTTTTTGATTTAAAAGGGGTTAGTAGAGATATATTATAATATAATGGATTAATGGTGTAATTTAATATTAAGAGTTGATGATGATTTAATTCATTAAAGATATTTTGGTCAATTCACATATCCCAGTTTTATAAACTTTCAACATGAGCTTATAATTTTTATATAGTATATATATATATATTTAATTTTCTACCAACAAGAAATTAGTTTAGTGGTAAGGCAAATACTTACCTTAACCCATATTTGAATCTTAAAAACCCCACTCTTGAAACGGCTCGACTCAATTTAATCCCAAAAGTATGAACATAAAAGAAAAGAAACGCAAATTAGTTAAATTATACTTAGAAAAAATACGGCCAATTTTCGCCAAAATTCAAAGTTCTCAAATTTGAAAAATGACAAATTGAACCTTCTTAAAATGTTAATATAAGTCTATTGTATGAGTTTCAGGTCCCGGAAATATCAAACGAAACCTCGGTAAAAAAAGTGTAAAAATTACAGAGGAGCACGGCTCTTGTGTCCTACAGAGGCCGTCCACAAGAGCCGTCCTCTGCACAAAGGCCATCCTCTTCAGGTTTCGTACTTTTGACACATTGAACAACTTTCGACCCCTTTTTCTCAAAACCGAGCTTCCGACAACTGATTAGCAACTTAGTTTTGACATAAATCAACTAACACTACATTTCCAAAACTCTCCATACCATCCATTTATACAAACCAAGTTTCTACAAGTAAACGGGTCATCTTACCCATTTTGACACAATTTTCGCCCAAAGTGCAACTTTACATCTTTTCTAAAAAGCTTTACACCTGATCTTTTACATAATATAACAAAATATGACCATCAACCCAAAATGTACCAAGAGCCAAAAGGAGAGGGATAACTAAGCCTCTAAACCCAAAGGCTTGTCATTCATCCATGAATGACCTAAATACCTTCAAATCTTGCAAATCTTTACTTCAACCACTTCAAGCTCTAAATCAACACTTTCAAATCAACAATCCTAGTTCCTTCTTCCGGAACTACCTATAAAAAGGGTAAACAACTAAAATATAAGCAAAGGCTTAGTGAATATACTTGCATACATCTATGGATACGAAGGAGGGCAAAGTACAAGGACTTTCACATGTAACCTATGACATCGTCATGTCACATTTACATATTCACCTTGCACACTAACAACACATATATGGATCCATTTAAGCTAAACAATCATAACAAATCATATCTATCGGGATTCTTAGGCCCCGGAGGTTCTTAGGCCTCATGTTACATCAACTATCGGGATTCTTAGACCCCGGAGGTTCTTAGGCCTCATAAACAATGCCCCACATGGGCTTAACACCGAACCAATTACCATGCTTGAAACATTCACATCTCATGGTAATTGGCCCAACGTATACATAAAGGTATGCAAGAATACTCACCTCCTCCGCAACTTGGAAAATAAAGCTAAAACGATTATGCACAACAAGCTTCAACATATGATCATCACATAAAATGCATAAGCTTACATTCACAACTTGACTAATTCAACCTAGTCATACTCAATCACTAGCCTTTCTAAACCCAAAACCCAACCCATTTGTCATTGAGCTTCATTTTCTTTAACAAACACACTAGGTAGTTCAATCTAACATTTTCATCAACAATTCCATGACTAGTCAAAACTCATCTTTTCTCAAGAACTCAAATTTATCACATGCACTCATTATTTTCATAATCAAACATATCATATAACTCAATGACAACTAGGTTAACTAAGGAATTGGGGAAAAATTAACCATAAATCATTTTTCTAGTAAAACCCCCAAATTGGTTCACTCATGAACCCTAATTTTCAAGAGAATTGACAAAGCTAGATTGGGGAAATTTATTACCTCAACAATGGAAGACAATTACTTGAGATTTTAAATCCACAAATCCTTCCCTTTTTCTTCTTAATTTTCGGCCACCACCCTTCACCACCCAAACCCTAGCTTTTAAATTTACTTGATAGAAATTGATGATGATAATGATTATTATGGATAACCTTTCCTTTGAATTGAAGAATTAACCCTTGATTTTGAAAGGAATGGAAGAAGGTTGCATGAAGAAATTTTTGGAAGAACAAAATGAAGTGTAAAGGTGGAAAAATGAGATGTGGCTGACATTTTCTATGGGTGCCACGACCCATCTCTAAAAATGTGGGTATTATACCCGCTATCCGCTAAAGTTCCAACTAAATTAACCCCATATCTAAAAATAAAATACTAGGAAATTAATTTAATGTCAAAGCTATAAAAAGGGGTTAATTTCTTTTACCTTAAAATCTTGGGGTGTTACAACTCTCCTTACATCTCGATTTTTTAGTTCCGCAACTTTGAATGGAAGTATGAAAACGCTGTCTATAATGGCCTCTCCTTGGGAAGTAGTAGTAAAAGTATGTATTTTGTACAAAATTTACAATATAAAAAGCATATATATATTACAAGTACTGTACATACTATACAATGTCCTACCGAAAGTCTGATGAAACTCAGAAAGCGGGACACAAAAGTGTAAAAGTGTGTTGTACTAAGGTCCCGTTTTTTCATCTTCGTTTTTATTCAATCGAGTTTGATGAATGATGAGTGTGTTGTACTAAGGTGTAAAAGTGTGTAATCATATATGACTACAAATACCTTGTTCGATTTTTGTAAATTGTGATCATTCCACCATATGTTACTCAAATTCAAATCTCTCTACTCCATTAATTTGCTTGTTAGAAGGTGTACAAAAACCAAACACAAAAAATCCAGTTCAAGTGCAAAATAAATATTCTTGCATTTTTCAGGGTAGTTTTTGAATCTAATCCATATTTAGTCAAGTGTATGTATTTTAATCAGACTATCTCCATTAACATTTTTGAGATAAAATCTCATAAGGTTCGAACATATAATTCTTTTATATGAAAAACTACGCCTTTTACCCGCACGATGTGCGAATAGTTAAAATATTGTTAACAAAATACGTATAAAAAAATATAATCTACGTGTAGACATTGATAATTAGTAAAAGTGTTTTATATTAATTTATACAACTATGTCATTCGGTGACCCTTGTATTTTCATATTATGGTTAGCGACAAAACCGGTCAACAAAAACATTAAACAACATGAGTTGAATTGGACTCGGCTACATAGATTATAGAGAACGATTATAACATACTTTTAAATAAAATACATAGGAACCATGGAACGATTATAACATACTTTTAAACAATATGTCCTATGTCAAAATGATAAATGTCACTCATCGATTTTAATAAATGATTGTGAAGCATAAAAACAAAACATAACAAACCACATACACAAAAAGATAACTAATATTTGTTTTAATAAAATATAAGATTAGATACATAAAAGATCTATTTTAATGTAAAATATGCATAGGTTCATATTATAAAATGGGAAAAATACACAAAAAAGTAACCTATTTACCTAAAATTCCTAAAAAGGGTAACCTATTTAGTTTTCATCTATTTAAAGGATTCAGTTTTCATAAATTTCCTAATTAAGGGAACATTGTTAGTTTTTGACACCAGGTCTCTATTAAGTGTCACACCACCACAGGCCGCCGCCGAGGAATCGTCGAAAAATTGCCGACAGACACCACTACATCACTATCTCCACCTTATTCTACTCTATCACCTCTGTTTTTGAGTGATTAAGTGCATAAATCGATAAATTGAATCTGTATTCGTTGTGGTTTTGTGATCAGAAAGCATTACTTTAATATTCAGACCTCGAAATCGAGTATTAGTGTGTTCTTCGTTCTTCCAGCGAGCTGTCGAAATTTCAGGCAACATTTTTGGACTGTAAAATTAGTTTGGATTTGTTCTAGATTGAATTTAGAGTATATTGCAACAGGTTTCATGTTCTAATTTGAAAAGACGAGAGAGTAATCGTGATTTGAAATTTTCTGGCGAGTTGTCTAGTTTTCTGGCGAAGGAGATCGAACTTACTTTTGGTCAAGTTTTGTACGAAATTAATTTCTGAACACGTTGCAACCGATTTCAGGTCCTGATTCGTAAGAACGAGGGAGTAATCGGAGGTCAAAGTTTTTCCGGCGTGGCTATTGTATTTTCAGAGGAACAGGAAGGGGTTCAGAAGTTCAGGAGGTTCATAAAGAAAGGTGATGTGGCATTTAACGGAGGTCTGACGTCAAAAACTAACGATATTCCCTTTATTAGAAAATTTATGAAACCTGGATTCTTTAAATAAATGAAAACTAAATAGGTTCGCCTTTTTAAGAATTTTATGTAAATAAGTTACCTTTTTATGTATTTTTCCCTTACAAAATCCCAAAGTAACATCGATCAAATGTACAATTAATTATGGGATTTTCAATTTTAGTTACAAAAACAAATTTTTACCTAAAATAAATAAATTTTAATAATTCTATTCAACATTTGAAAATTAGGTAAGTCATAGTTTTTTCTAAATATTTCAAATACATTTAATTTTTTTAAAAAAAAGATAAATATTATTAAAAAAAAAATATGAAGATGTCACGTATAATAAAATCTTATGTGATATTGTTTAAAGCTAGCTTTAGATTAAACAAATGTTTTAGATAGATAGGATTCTTACTGTTTTAATATATATCTATACTCTATATTAAAGAAAATACCCCCCATGTTGAAAGTTATATGAGAAAAATGTCTAAAATGCCCTCCTATGTAATATTTACACCTACAAGGCTACAACCCTTTAAAATATTTTCACATACACTATTCTCTTAACATTAATAATTAAATTACACTATCAATCCTTTATTTTTCTAAAATATCTCCATTAACCTTTTAAATCAATTACTTTTATATGAATTATCTACGGCACTCGACGTCGCATCCACCACCAACACTCGCCTCCACCACCACACCGTCGTCGTCACGACCACCGCCGCATCGCGCGGGTACAATGCTAGTGTATATATATATATAAATATAAATATAAATATTAAAATTACATATCATAAGTCTATTAAGTTCGCTAGCTACCAGTCTCCTCGTCTCAACGTACGCGTGTCATATGTGACGCCAACGCTAATTTTGTCTTATCATTAATTTATTAGAGTGTAACCTTTTTTTCAATCAGCACTAGCATGCACGTTTTTCTCACTAGAAGTTTAACTATAGGTTTTGAGCTTCAGTTCGATATATAAAAAAACACCCTTGTGGATCACGTAGACATTATAGAAATCTCGTAAATTGATTTATAATTTGAAAACTTGACCAAACAAAACAATATTTACTTCTATAAACAAGGAACCTCGCTTCACATGCATTTCACACAATGTGATTAGTACCATATATTACTTAATTAATAAAGCTATTATATTATTCATACACTACCTAGCTATTTGTATAATTTGTTGTATTAGTATGGCACAATATAATTGGTATTTTCAATTTAAGATTATATCATATTCTTTTAAACAATTGATGCATATTTTTTGTACCGGCTAGCATTGATGCATGCAACTTAAAAATGTAATCGATCTTGCGCGTATTTAAACACGTGTTTTTTTTTTTTGCTAAAAAAAATCTCAACTACTAAAAGAAAAATAAACTTATGGCTGTATTTCAATTTAGGATAAAAGATAAAATTATTCTTCCTAAGAAAACAACATGTATGGACGTATGGTTTTTTTTTTTTTCTTCATAAATTTTTTACTAGGATTAGTATCTTGGAATGTAACAAATTTAGGACGAATATTTATAGCATAAAATAACAAAAATCGTGTGTATTGTATGTAAACAACTCGAAGTTATGTTTATTATATGTAAGAAAATGTACCAAAACAATCAAAATTTAACAATTGGCATCTATATATGGTTGCCACGTATGTTTTTAATTTACATACATTAAACATAATTTCGAGTTGTTTACATATAATATACACAACTTTAGTTATTTCCCACTATAGACATGCTTTCAAAACTTGTTACATTACAAGATACCAATCCCTTTATTTTATTATTATTTGATACACTTTTCAATTAGTTTGACCTCTCTCAAAAGTATATCATCACTTCCTCATCAGCTCGTTGCATTCTTTTAGGTCTATAAATTAGAAGCTACAACAATGCTATGATTGCACCCCTCATATATTAAGCTCTACTTTTCTCCTCTTAAAAAAAATAATAATAAAAAAAATAATAAATAAATAAAAGAAGATGAAGAGTAATAGTACTATTGGATATTCTAATTTGCTCATTCATCTTATTTTACTTTTGGCCATAGCTTTGCTAGCCAATGGTGCATTGTTTGGTAAAACCAAACACATGATTGATAAGGCTAACAAGAAAGGGCCTTACATTGGCATTGTGATTCCTAACCTCTTTGAAATGAACCCGCTTCTTAATTATCCTGAATATAAGTCCAGTAAGCTCATCATTGATGCAGGAGGTACGTATTATATATAGTTTAAAGTTTATATGACCTTAATTATATAATTTGCTAATGATATTATTATTCTCGATAGAGATATGAAACGAATTATTAATTTGTCAATATACCTAGATATATGATGAACTCAAGTAAACTCATTTTTCTTTTACATCCATGCATTATGAGAACCGATAATTAATATACGTACCCATTCCACACATGATTATATGTATGTTGGCTAAATCCGATACACCTATCAGATATAAACATGGAATCAATTTACACAATCTATCCCTTCGATTATATATGTATATAGGGGGCTATCGACATTTTTAATTACTGATGATGATACTGTTATAACTTTTAATGACGCTTTTCAAAGTTATCATTAAATGACAAATCTTCTTCTTGTGTTATTACAAAAATATATGTTACTACAACTAACGTTTGAGGCTACCACCATTTGATTGTAGAAACATCTCTAATAATACAACCATTACCAATTTTTAAACTTGTTCATTTAATAAACTTATTATGCGATTATCTTATCAAAAAATCTTCCTAAGATCATGTTGACAACGTATGAATACTAACTGAGTAGTTGGTGCCACCACTCAGTAAAACACCGCCACCAATGAAATAAAACATAGTTGTGGTGTGGGTTTGAATGGTAGAACCACTCATTTCATCCACGTGTGGTCACCTCGATCACATTCACTCTCTATTTTGTGTTTTTTCCGTATGTCTTTTATTGTTGATATGTATAGTGTGGTGTGAGTAGTGGGCTAATGGTGGGTTGAGAACAAAAAAATAGACTGTGGTATGAATGAAGAGTAAATGAGATGATGTAAAAGGATTTTTGACAGTGAGTGGTGAAAAAACTGACAAATAGTGAGATGTCAACACTGTAAGTTGTTGTACAATATTTTTACTTATACCAATTTAAATTTACTTAAAGAAAACTTTAAATCATATAACTGATTAAAAAAGAACTACAATTAAGTCATCAGACTATCAGAGTAAGGCTTTAATTGGGCCAATGTACTTAATTGGGCCCACCTAGTTATGGACTTATGGCTTTTAATATCGGGCCACTAATTAGTTATGGCTTTTAATATCAAAAATGGTAACTGATTTGATGGAAGTGATGAAAGTAGATTTATGACTTGTCATAAGAGGAAATTTTGTACGATGACTTCGGTGAATATTTAAAAGGGAATACCTAACCAAATAGATTAATAATTTTTAATTATGAGATGATAATATGTGAAAAAATTAGAGGCAAGATTAGAAAAGAGAATTATTACATACCATATGTCACCTCTTTAATGTTTTAGGAGGATTATTAGGTTATTTGGTTAGAAGAATTTATCACTTTTCTATTTAAAATTAGTACCAATAAATCTTATAAATGCAACACGCATTAAATTAATTAATTTTTTTTTAATAAACATAGATATTTTTCAGGCCACGTCATTATAAACTTAGCACACCAATTTAAAAAGAGTTTTAACGTTCATTATGGTGTCCTAGGATACTACTAGTTGCTTGTATGCCATGACATTTTATTGGTAATTTATAATTTCATATGTTGATAATAACTAGGGTGGAATATTCATCTCATCAGTCATATCTCAATTTTTTCTCTCTTCCACGCCATTCATCTCTCCCCATATTATTTTACAAAGGCTTGGCATCTCTCTCGATCTCTCACCTCTCATTTTTTCATTTTTAATTTAAAGAAACAAAAAAATAAGGAAACAAAGAGAGATAGTGCAGGATTGTACAAAATGAATTGATAAAACCAATGTTTTAAACATCGATATTTTACTTATACCAGTGTGAAAGAAATTTCCGGTATTACCGGTATTATCGATATTATCGAAAATACCGGACTGTACAACTGTTTTAATTTTTTATATAAAAATCATACAAAATTTGTTACCATTTAATGACAATAGTCAAAATATATACAGTTATAATTTACTCAAAAGTAATACCAAATAAACATTTCATAACAAAATATACGTTTTAAAGTTAACAAATAATAAAAAAAATAAAATTAAAGTATAATATAAACAATTATATAAAAAATTTAAAAACAAAAAACCTTGAAAATATCAGAAATACCGGAAGGGTAATACCGGAAAATGCCGGGAATACTGGAAATACCGGCCAGTATTGAATAGTAAAATTACCGGGCTTAAAATACTGGAGGACCCTCCGATACCGATAATACCGACCTGTATATACCGGTATTTAAAATGTTGGATGAAAAACGATCACATTTTTAATCTTATCTTTCATCTGGTAAATGGAGGGGTGATATTAAAAATGGTAACTGCATGCATGAATAGTCCATCTTGGACCATTATTCTCTCCCTAATAATCTTTTATCATTCATCTTGCAAATGGAGGAGTGATATTAAAAATGGTACCAATGCAAGATGAGAGTCCATCTTGGACCATTTCCTCCTCCAGTCCTCCCTAATATAGAGATTGTATAATCGATACCATACATATGTTCATGAGTATATATGTGCACATACTATGTGTGAATGGTGCATCTGTTTTGATATGAAGTAAACTCTGTTACCCTTATATGAAATGGCCAAAATTATAGATAAGAAACTAGTGAATAAGAAAGTGTGCGTCCGTCAGTAAATATGTATAATGTGTATCACATTGTATGATTGTAATAATGGCGATCAGTGGCAGCCCTGAGAATATAAACACCCCTGCCGAGCCAAGAAAAAAATGCTCCTAACTTCTAACGAATTCAAATATATATATATATATATATATATATATAAACAACTTTAATTTTTATAAATGATAACTAGTATTATAACAAAAAATTATAAATGATAACCATGTTAGTAGTTACTTATGTACTTATAACACATCGTTTTAGCATATTATACATTAAATATATAATATATATAAAAAAAATATCGAAAATTTATGTCCCCTTTAAACTTATGCCCTGGCCGAGAACCGGTTTTAATTTACACATCCTCTAGGCCTCCCCTGATTGCGACCCAAACAAAGTACAACTATATAAAGAAAAGTTTGATATATCACAATTTCTTAATTAGCAACCATATATAATTATATTGGTAATCATAATCATTACGTACTGTGAAAACTAAATTTCATAATAATCTACAATACTCACATAAAGTTATATTATAACCACGTACAACACCCAAACAGTAAGAGAAAAGAAAGAAACCATACGATGCATGGATGACTCTACCCACTTCGAGCCAAACCATGATCTACCACGCCAGCTAGTCCCAAATTGGACCAGAACAAGCCGAGCTACTCGAGACCAACATGATACACATATGAAATGAATTACGGTATCATTTTGATGAACCCGTGTGCAACCAACAACCCATGAATTGATTGATTGGTACATGGGTTTAAATGTGGGTATGAGCTAAATGCCTTCCGAACGGGAGGTAGGGGTTTCCTGAAAATAAAACCAGGTTTCCTCTGGAATTAAAGCTGTGTATAAACATAGATAATGTCGTTTTCATTCAAAAATTTTATCAAGAACCACTTCTTCTCCGAAAACACATGAAGACTAATCCATCAATAGATGTTGTGATACCCGCTACAAATGCAGTTTGGATCAACATATATGAAATAAAGAGACGTGGATTCAATTCTTAAGGATGTCCAAATCATGTGGATATTAAGTGACGATATTTCACCGCATCCCACAAGGATGTCATGATGGGGATTCAATGTGGTTCCAAGGACATGACATCCTCCTTTATCGTTTTTTCTTCTGAAAACACAAACGCTAACATGATAAATCGTACATGTACCATATATTAAGAATCATTTCATAAACGCTAATTTTGTTCTTATGTACACTAATCATATAAATAATTTCTTTCTTAACTCGAATAACAAGGTAGTTTATTGTTTATAATCAGGAAGGAGATTTCGATTTGGTTCAATTGGGAACAAACAAGTAATTTTGGTCATGACTGGTTTAGGCATGGTATGACATATAAAGTAGTACGAGTAATTGATTTCAGTTTATGCTTCTAAGAAATACGTACTTATTATAACTTGGAAAAACATCCATTGATCTTAATATTATTTTTTCTACATAAACAATAGTTAAATCTGATTCAATTTTTATATATGACAGCTTAATTCAGGAGTTACAACCCAACTATTGTTGAGCTTATTTGACATAATTGGTGTAGTACATTATGGAATAGCTGGTAATGCAAACCCTTCACTTAATATTGGAGATGTTGCCATTCCTCATTCTTGGGCTCACTCTGCCCTTTGGAGTTGGCAGGTATACATACATTTTTATCTCTAGTTTATTTAATCTATATATATGTACCAATTTATTTATGTAGCATTTTTAACAATCAATGATTATTTGATGGTCCAGAGATTTGGAAATGGTCCGGATGATGAATTGCCGCTTGAAGCGAATGGTGATTATACTAGAGAAATTGGTTACCTAAACTTTGCTGATTATTCTACCATCTCTAATGGTGAAAATCTTTTGAACAACATTTGGTATCAACCGGAGGAAATTTTCCCGGTCGATGGAGTACCGGAAGAGAGACAACATGCCTTTTGGGTTCCCATTGATCCTACTTATTTCAATCTAGCCAAAACTCTAGAGGTATACCTTTTTGATTAATTTGAACATTTGTATTTACCCATAATTAGTTAAGAAAGAACCCAAAAAGTGACCACTTACAAAAAGTTCACAAAATTTAGCATATAATACTTTAGTCTTTTAAGTTTTAACCATATTTATAAAGTGAAGCATCAACTTAATTAACACTAGTGTACCAACATGGATGAACCAAATAGTCATTGGAACTACAAGGGTGCCTCAATGCAACAACATGTTTATCTATACCGCCAAAGGTCACGACCGTTGAACGAGGAACGAGTGCGAGTATTTACCTGGACAACACCGCCTACCGAAATTTCATTTACAACAAATTCAACATCAGCCCCGTGGAGATGGAAAGTGCCGCGGTGGCTCTCATCTCTTACCAACAAAGAGTACCATTCATTGTAATCAGGGCACTTTCTGATCTTGCTGGGGGCGGTGAACACTCTAACGAGGCTGATACGTTCATTGACCTTGCTGCTAATAATTCCGTCAAAGTTGCTGTGGAGTTTATCAAGTTGATCCCATCTCCTAAAAAGATTTCCTCCATCCTGAGCGTTTAGCAACTTTAAATTTGTATCATCATGTAATTTGTAATAAGCTACACCATTTGAACATGGTGTAGGTAGTATTTTAAGGATTTAAATAAGCCCCAATTTAATTTGAATAGCTAGGTTTTATCAGTTTCTGGCTTGAAATTAACCGATTATAGACGAGTCTTGGATACTTTACTCTCCATCCATCCGTCCTGAAATTAAGTGCCCACTTTGGAAACACACAAAACATAATTATTACACACTTCTAGAAATCAGTTTTTCCAAAAGCTGTATCAAAGATAAAATGGTAAAGTTAACATTCCAAAATCAGTTTTTTGAAAAGTTGTATCAAAGGTAAAATGGTAAAGTTAACATTCCAACCATACAGGATACAGATAAGATATAAACATGTAAATTCATATATCATGCATGTAATATAGTTCTTCTTCAATGCCTACAATCCCTTTCGTCTCCAGGTTTATGGGATACCTTACTCTGAGATGAGGAAAATCTCTGATGAGCACAACAACATAGAAGGAAGTAGAAAAAGTTCAGCAGATTCAAGAAACCAAGTAACCAGTAATAGTAATCAATGTGACCCTCATTAATATCGCTGGATAGCCAACTTACTTGACCTCCTTGACTCGTGACTGAGTTCACCACGTTTATTAAAAGGCTACCAACAAGCCCCGAAATCGCATTTCCCACGATAAACACAGCCATGGCAATACTCGACATACTTTTGGGGAGCTCAGAATAATAAAATTCTATCTGCCCAATTGCATTAAACGCCTCGGCTAAACCATATAATGCATATTGTGGTACCAACCACATTGCTGACATGTCAACGGTTGAATTTGGGTTGTAGACAGACCTTGCCACGTGGCGCCTTATTGTTTCCACGATTGCAGAAACTATCATTGCCAAGATTGTGATCAACAGCCCGATTCCCATTCGGGTTTTGGGGTGGAGGCCACCTAGTTCGTTTTGATACTGTTCTAGAATTGGGACCAAGATACGATCGTAAAAGGCTATCCATATAGCAACTGTCAAAACAATGAATAAGCTAAACGATGCAGCTGGGATCTCAAACCCTGAAATGATATGACGGTTCATTGTCTTTGCTTGCAGTGTTGGGAAGCTCTGTGAAATTGTCGTAGATAGTAAAATACATGAAGACCACACGGGTATTATCCTAATTAGAGATTTGAGTGATTCAACCTTTTTTACTGTGGACACACTCCATGGGTCCAAGTTCAAAGAATCCACATTTGTATCATTAACAACACATGCTTTGTTGAGAAACCTGAACAGCGAAATAAATCATGTTAGATGACATAATGGTGTGTTTAGTTTGTAGTCACGTTTCAATGTTCACTATGGGAAAGGGTTTGAAAAGGTGGAAAATGATAATAACAATGAAATCCAAACTTATAGCTTATGATGGATTTGGGAAACTCAATATTTGGATTTCATACCTACTTTTGACCCCTGAGACCATCCTTAACCCGTCATCCCACCACCTACCAAAAGTATTCCCACAATAGCACCACCTTCTTACTACCACCATCTTCTCTTATACCCCAACGGCCCAACCCCATCACCTTCAAATTAGACAAGAAGTTTGTTTAATGAAAAACATAGTAACTCTTCAAGAAAAATATAAGTAAAGCATTAACCGTCATCCAAGTAAGAGACAACCTAAGTAAGAACATAAGAGCAGAACAGACCATGACCAAAACAGGAATTCCAAATCCAACCTGCCATCCAAGTTGGTCTTGTATGTAGACCAAAACAGTAAAAGCGATGAATGTTGAAATTGATACAGATGCATAGTACCAATTAAAGTAACGATCAATGAGTCTCTGGCTGTTAAGGGCTGGATGGTGTTTGAATTGATCTGCACCAAAGGCTATTGAACACGGTCCGATGCAACCACATCCAATCGAGATCAGACCGAAAGATAAAAAAAAAAAGAAATGTGTATTGAGTTAGTGATGGTTGGCTACAACTTGTGTCAAGTTCATAGCAAGATGAGGGTGTTAATTGTGGGACCATGGAAGTTAACCATAGAAAAGTCATTCCCTGTAAAAGTTGAAGGATTATTCAAGCAGTTGTTCAACTATAACAAATTAAGTGTGCTTAAAATTGCGTTTGAAAGTAATCATTTAGTCACAGATGATCAGTTTCTGGTAAAAATGAATTAAAAATAGTTAAAACAGAAAATTGTCTGTAATATAAGGTAATAATTCATTTTTCTTAAGCTGTGTATTTTTTTTTCTAGTTGACAAACATTCTTGGACCCAGAGTAACTATTATTGGTTTTCTTGCCACTACTCTTAAACTTGGTATTTGAACATCTATGAAATCATGAGTTTTACAATTCATAAGCAATGGAAACTGATTATATGCCACATAAAAACGTAATAATTGACCAATCACTTTCAGAACGCTTGCACACCAAAGAAACAATTAGTTAATTAGGATTAGAGAGCAACATGGTATGGAAGGCTTACAAGAAGGCTGGAGATAGACCCGATTACAATGACCCAAAACCGACCGAAATAAGAATCTGCGACAAAAGCACCAATAACGGAAAGACCATTCGAAAGTCCTGACCAGATTGAAAGTAGACTTGTTCCAGTTACAACTTCCATATGATAAGCTTCCAGAAGATAAAATATCATGTTGGGCATCAGTCCATAGTATGCCATTCTCTCAAATGTTTCACTCACTATCAGGAAACAGGAAAAATCAACATTGAATCCAAACCACTAAACAAATCATAAAAATTTGGGAAGTTTAAGGTACCTATGATGAAAGGCATGGTTCTCATACCACCCTTATGATGATGATGATGATGATGTTGATGATTACTGTTATCAAGTAATTTTGTTTGTAATTCTGTATCGATGCTCGGTTTTCCTTGATCCAAGTATTCTTCCATGGTTAGTTGATTTTTTTTACCATGTTTAATCGAGTTTTAGTAACAAGCTGGTCTAAGTTATTAAGTTTAATGGAGGGTGACACTATGTAAGATATATATAGATAAATTATGTTTCTAGAGCTAATCGAATGTGGTACCGAATTCTATCAATCTTAAAGTGACTACAAATTCTATAGCAATATCGAATGCTCCATTAGATTTATTTATAATAAGATTGTTAATTATATAATTGTGTTATTATTATATATATCTAAAGTACACTTTTGATAAATTTGAATGACCCTTGGCTTAGCAAATATACATGACTACATCAAAGGTTTTGTGTACTAACACTTGTGAACATTAATGGAGTCAAGAAGATGAGCCAACGATCAAATAGGGATCAAAGTGATATCAATGAGGGTCACTGATTACTACTACTGGCTACTTGGTTTCTTGAATCTGCTTAACTTTTTCTACTGCCTAATTATTATGTTGCCGGGTTCAACGCAACCTGTAAGGTGTCTCATGAGCTCTAAGCAGAAAGATCTAATTGTAGGCATCGAAGATGTACATTATTACATAGATATTATGATACACGAATATACATGGTTATATCATCTGTATTTAACCACACAGACTATAATCTTATGTGTCAAGCTTATAGTCAACTTTGGTGCCATCTGCCATGCCTTTTCACTTCTGTTATCCAGCAAGAAACAACAAACTTGCTTTCTGTTTCTGTTTACACTTACTTTCTTACATATATTAGAATGCATTTAAAGTATAAACTATCACATAAAAGATTATATAAATACATGCGTAAAGGTGTTGGGAAATGATCCCTACACAACACAAATTTACCATACACAACAATATGTGCATTAAATAGTTGTACAGTACAACTGTCTGATGCACATATTGTTGTGTATGTTAAATTTGTGTTGTGTAGGGATCACCTCCCAAAGGTGTTACCCTCAGTAAATACATATGATATAACCATGTGCATCATAATATCTATGTAATATAGTTCATCTTCAAT
This sequence comes from Erigeron canadensis, assembly GCF_010389155.1. NCBI lineage: Eukaryota > Viridiplantae > Streptophyta > Magnoliopsida > Asterales > Asteraceae > Erigeron > Erigeron canadensis. The sequence goes on along the minus strand of NC_057769.1, from coordinate 35,773,964 downwards.
GCCTACAATCAGATTCTTCTTCTCCGAGCTCACTGACTACCTTACTTTGAGATGAAGATAAATTCCGATGAACCCGACAACACATAAGGAAGTAGAAAAAGTTAAGCAGATTCAAAAAACCAAGTAGCCAGTAGTAGTAATCAATGTGACCCTCATTGATATCACTAGATAGCCAACTTACTTGACCTCCTTGACTTGTGACTGAGTTCACCACGTTTATTAAAAGGCTACTAACGAGCCCCGAAATTGCATTGCCCATGATAAACACGGCCATGGCAATACTCGACATACTTGTGGGGAGCTCAGAATAATAAAATTCTATTTGCCCAATTGCATTAAATGCCTCGGCTAAACCATATAACGCAAATTGTGGTACCAACCACATTGCTGACATGTCAACTATTGAATTTGGATTGTAGACAGACCTTGCTATGTGGCGCCTTATTGTTTCCACGATTGCAGATACCATCATTGCCACGATTGTGATTAACAGCCCAATTCCCATGCGGGTTTTTGGGTGGAAACCACGTGGTTCACTTGTATATTTATCTAGAAGTGGGACCAAGATTCGATCGTAAAAGGCTATCCATATAGCGAGTGTCAAAACAATGAACAAGCTAAACGATGCAGCTGGAATCTCAAACCCTGAGATGATATGACGGTTCATTGTCTTCACTTGGAGTGTCGGGAAGCCCTGTGAAATTGTCGTGGATAGTAAAATGCACGAAGACCACACAGGTAATATCCTAATTAGCGATTTGAGTGATTCAACCTTTTCAACTGTGGAGACACTCCATGGGCTCAAGTTCGAAGAATCCACATTCATATCATTAACACATGCTTTGTTGAGAAACCTGAACAGAAAAATAAATTGTGTTAGATGACAACAATAAAAATTAGGATTCGTTTAGTTTGTAGTCCGGTTTCAGTGTTTTACTATGGGCATGGGTTTAATAAAGTAAGAGAATGAGAACAAGAATGAAATCCAAACCTATACCTCCCATTAACGATGGTCTAATAAGTAATTTGGTCGAATTTATCATTTATGCGGAGAAAATTCATAATAGTGTAGCAAGATTTAAACCTTAAATTGTCTGTCAGCTCAGCTCGATCCATTTCATTACTATGATTATAGCAGTCATCATGAAGAAGAATGGCCTTACGTTTCTTGAAAGCAATGATTAAAACTTGAATGAACCCTGAAAACGGGCTCTCGCTGACTTTTACTTTGACATAAAGAGATGACCCAAGTAAGAACATAAGTACAGAACAGACCATGACCAAAACAGGAATTCCATATCCAACCTGCCAACCAAGTTGATCTTGTATGTAGACCAAAACAGTAAAAGCGACGATTGTTGAAAGTGATACAGATGCATAGTACCAATTAAAGTAGCTATCAATGAGTCTCTGGTTGTTAAGGGCTGTATGGTGTGTGAATTGGTCTGCACCAAAAGCCATTGAACACGGTCTGATGCAACCAGATCCTACCGAGATCAGACCAAAAGATAAGAAAAGAAAAGCGAGTTGGGCTAGTGATGGTCGGCTGCAATTTGAGTCAATTTCATAGCAAGATGAGGGTGTTAATTGTGGAACCATGGAAGTTAACCATAAAAAAGTCATCCCCTGTAACAATAGAAGGATTATCCAAGCAGTTGTTCAACAAAAACATATTAAGTGTGCTTAAAAATGCATTTGAAAGTAATCATCTTATTATTGTGTCATCTAGTCACGAATGATCAGTGTCTGGTAAATATGAATTACATAAATAATTTGTCGGAAAGTTTTCAGTAAAAGTATAAGATAATGATTTATTATTCTTAAGCTGGGTATTTTTGTCTAGTAGTCAAACATTCTTAGACCAAGAGTAACAACTATCGGTGTTCCTGCAGCTACTTTTAAACTCATTATTTGGCCCTATATGAAATCATGAGTTTTACTATTCATAAGCACTAGAAACTGAATATATGCCACATAAAAATGTTATAAGTAAATAATCACTTTCAGAATGCACAAACACACCATAGAACCATTTTGTAAATTAAGGATTAGAAAGCAAAATAGGATTGTTATGGCTTACAAGAAGGGTGGAGACAGACCCGATTGCAATGACCCAAAACCGACCCAAATAAGAATCTGAGACAAAAGCACCAATGATGGAAAGACCATTTGAAAGTGCTGACCAGATCGAAAGTATAGTTGTTCCAGTTACAACTTCCATATGATAAACTTCCATAAGATAAAATATCATGTTGGGCATCAGTCCATAACTTGCCATTCTCTCAAATGCTTCATTCACTGTCACGAAACAAAAAAAAAAAAAAAATCCATATTGGCTCCAAAACACCACACAAGTCATAAAAACTTGGGAAATTTCAGGTACCTATGATGAAAGGCATGGTTTGTATACCACCCTTATGATGATGATGATGATGATCATTATTATGGTAATCAAGCAATTTTGTTTGTATTTCTGTATCGATGCTCAGTTTTTCTTGATTCAAATGTTCTTCCATGGATAATTGATTTTTTCCTCTTTTTAATCGAGTTTAACTAACAAGGTAGTCTAATTCATAAGTTTAATGGAGGGTGACACAATGTAAGATATAGATAAATTATGTTTCTTGAGAAAGACAAATACATCTCTATCAATCTTGGAGTGACTACAAAATAGGTGGCAAGATCGAAGGATCCATTATAGTTATTTATAGTTAGATTGTTAATTATATATGAGGTGTATAACAAAACTGTTTAAAAGTTAATGTGTGTTATTATTGTATTTTAAAAGTGCATCTTTGGTGAATTTGGATGGCCCTTTGATAGCTCACCTACATCAAAGGTTTCTGTCACAACAATTTATCTACTAATGGAGTCAATAGGACGAGCCAACGATGATGAAAGCCATTTTCAGCTTGAGATCTTTATAACGCGGGCTTAATGAAACTGACAAAACAAATAGGAATCACGAACAAAAAGCTCATGAAAAAGCACACGAGCATATATGAGAATTGCAGCAAACGATTTAATATCGACTCCATACGGAGCACGACTACCCGTAATGAGAACCCGAAGAAGGGTACAACTTAATCTCATCTAGTTATCCAGGCCCCAGCCCCAAAAAAAGTACAAGAAAAAAAATTGTACATCTCAGCTGAATGTTTTGAGATACTCATATAAGAGATCATAAAAGTATATACCAGTTTGACCTGTTCAACCAATTTGACTTGGTTCATCCATTGTAGCTTTTTGGCCAGTTAAACCCATTTGACCTGATTGACCCATTTGAGCTGATCGACCATTAAATCAATTTAACCCATTTCCTTTTACCTGTTTTTTCCCCCTCAAATTACCCAAAGATAATACAAAGCCGGATGAATCCCTTAACGAGTAAATGAGTCAGAATTGTCACCACCTCACAAACAGCATATATCAAGTTACACTACCGGGATACGTGATTGTCACTTATTTGAGAGACAATCATCTTTACATAGATGTTTCTTTGATCATTCATACTAGCTGCTTTGGTTTTATATAGATAACAAACTCAATTTTAGTCAAATTGCAACAGCTAACCAAGCATGCAACTACTACTATAGTAAAAGAAAAAATTGTTTGTATCCATTTGGTAATAATATTTACAAGTGCATCATCTGCTGCATTTTTCATATAATAAGTAGTATCTGATAAGTCATTTCATATATGTATCATTATTATTATAAACACAAAACCGTTACATATAATAAAGTGAATCTAATCAAAGGGTTTTTTAAGTAAAATCCTTTTGGGTAAGTTGTCATCTTGACCATTGTTCTCTTAGACTTCTCGATCCAGAGATATATATAGACATCCCAGACTATAAGTTTGGGCTCCTATGCCTTGCCCTCCACCTGTATATAATTCAACCAAGCAAATATATGTAGATATGTAATATTAGAGTTTTGAATCCATCCTCATATTAATTTCTTAAGATTCTACATATTTTTGGTTGATTCTTTTTTTCTTTAGTGAATACATACTTTAGTTTTGGTATAAAAACAGCATTCAAGGAAGTCATCTAGTACGACTATGATAACTTACTTGGTAATGCAATGACTTCTTAAGTTGAACCAAAATTTCATTTGCCGTTGGTCGTTTTTTTCTGTCTTCACGTAAACACTTATGGGCAATGTTTCGAAATGTAGTCAATGATTTCGGCTCAATATCTTTCTTCATAGCCTGGAAAACCACTTCATCTTGTTTTCCTTGTCGAGACATTTGTTTGATGAAACTAGGAAGATACTGACCCTTCTCACTGTGGATTGCATATGTCGATCTCCCACACAAGATCTCAAATAAAACGACCCCAAATGAATAAATATCAGATTCTATAGTCAAGAAACCCGACTTTAAGAACAATGGGTCCAAGTAGCCCTCTGTGCCACAAGCACGATCGATAACATAATCAGTTTCTTTATCTGTCGTACTTATTATGGAGTGCCCAAAATCACCAACTTTTGCCTTCCAATCATCAAACAACAAAATGTTAGCAGCTTTGATGTCTCCATGTATCACCACCTCTTGTCCATAAGCACCTCCATGAAGGAAATCTAGCCCTGTTGCAAAATCGATGCTTATCTTTAGTCGGTTGCTCCATGTCAGACTAGCATCATGCAAATAATTATCAAGACTTCCTTTAGATGCATGTTCATAAACAATTATCTTTTCATCTTTCTCATCACAGTATCCTACAAGACGGATCACATTCTCATGCCGATACTCATAAAGAATTTGTAGCTCATTGTAATATTGCTGCTCCGCTTGACCATGACTTGTTTCTAACCGTTTTACAACAAGGGGGTAATGTTCGTTACTCGGTCCAACTGCAACTTCTCCTCTGTATACTCTGCCAAAACCTCCACCGCCAATGTCATGACTGAAGTTTTGGGTGGCCAGGATAACATCTGCAACTGACATTCTAAAGGTGTCTAAGTAGTTTTCCTGCAAATAACCATTCAGACACTCAGCTCATTAAATAAATTCACCAATAATAAGTTATAAGTCGGCTCATAATAACTTACTTGGAATTCCAGTGACTTCTTAAGTCGAACTAAAACTTCATTTGCCGTTGGTCGTTTTCCTCTGTCTTCATGTAAACACTGATAGGCAATGTTTCGAAATGTAGCCAATGATTTCTCCACAATTTCATTCTTTATAGCCTGAAACACCACCTCATCTTGTTTTCCTTCTTCGAACATGTGTTTAATGAAACTGGGAAGATACTGACCCTTCTGCTTGTGGATTGCATGCGTCGATTTCCCATACAATATCTCGAATAAAACAACCCCAAATGAATAAATATCAGATTCTATGGTTAAGAAACCTGATCTTAAGTACAACGGGTCCAAGTAGCCTTTTGTGCCACAAGCATGATCGATGACATGATCCGTTTCATTATCTATTGCACTTATTATGGAAAGCCCAAAATCACCAATTTTTGCCTTCCAATCATCAAACAATAGAATGTTAGCTGCTTTAATGTCCCTATGTATCACCACCTCACGTCCGTTACCACCACCATGAAGGAAATCCAGGCCCGTTGCAAAATCGATACATATCTTTAGTCTGTTCCTCCATGTCAGGCTGGCATTATGCAAATACTTATCAAGACTTCCTTTGGATGCATGTTCATAGACAATGATTTTTTTATCTGTTTCGTTGCTGTAGCCTACAAGACCAATCACATTCTCATGCTTATACTCATAAAGAATTTGTAGCTCATTGTAATATTGTTTCTCCCCTTGACCATGTCTTGTATCTAACAGCTTTGCAACTATGGGATAACGACTCTGTCCAAGTGCAAGTTCTCCTTTGTATACCCTCCCAAAACCTCCACCTCCAATGTCATCACCGAAGTTTTGTGTAGCCACTTTTATGTCTTCAAGTGACATTCTAAAGGTGTCTTTGTGGTTTTCCTATAAACATGACACATTCAACTCATTAGATGTATTTGTAAATAATATTACTAACGTTTATAAACTGTAATGTTTTCAAGTACTCGTATAGTCATTTAAATATCTACTACGTCAACCCAATCAGTAAAATTGAACTATATAAATTTTGAGGATAATTGTAATACTGACTTACTTGAAACCATAATGCTCTCTCAAGTTCTTTGATGACGACTTCCATTGTTGGACGATGGTCCTGCTTGTCTGCCAAACACTGATATCCAATGTTTATGAATGTACCCAATGAATCTTTGTTTGGTCCTTTTGGTAGGAAAAATTTGTTACCACCATTTTCTCCCTTTACTATGGGACTTATCTTTTTCTGAATCACTCCATTGTCTATCCATTCTCTTAACAACTGCCCCAGACTGGTATAGTGACCCCAAATTGAAGCAAGAAACGGGACAGGTAACCCACACAAGATTTCAAACATAACTACTCCAAAACTATATATATCTGATTCTCTTTTCAGGTTACCTGTCATAAAATACTCTGGATCAGTGCGAGATCCATTATCATTGACCTTAGCCATGTGAATAGCATCACCAACATGATTCCGAGGCAAGAATACGGACTGTTCAAAATTACCAATCTTTGCCTCCCAATTATGGTCCAACAAAATGTGATAACAATTGATATTACCATGTATTACCCTCTTTTGGTCTTCCATCTCATTGTGAAGATAATTTAACCCGTGTGCAATATAAAGACAGATTTTCAAACGTTTTTCCCAGGTAAGACTCTGTTCTTTCAAAGATTTTTCAAGCGTGGTAGGTAGAAACTCATAGACAAGAATCATATAGTCGCCTTCATCACAGAATCCAAGAAGAGATTCTATATTGCAATGCTTACATCTGCTAAGAACTTCAATTTCTGTATGGAACCGATATTCTTTGTTGTGGATTAATTTTATCTTCACTTGGTAGTTTCTCTTTGGTAACTCGTTTTTATTCTTCCCTTCTATGGAGTAAGGATATTCTCTATCAAAACATGTGAGTTCTGCTAAATAAAGACTATGGGACACGCTTGTCTCTGAACATCTTGTGAAATTATTAGTGGCCAACTTTATGTCTTCGAGTCCAATCCTCAAGTGTTCCAAGCTCTTTACCTGCAACAATGTTGTGATAAGGTAAGAAGCGAGTAATACCATCGAAGGGTCTCAAATTGAAAAAAAAAAAGTAATAAAAAAAGGTATAGTAGTTTATGTAAGAAATTATTTTGAATTGTAAAGAACTAGAAAATGAAGATTATATTTTGAAAATATTGACTTACTAGAAAGGATAATGCTTTCTCAAGCTCCTTGACAACGAATTTCATTGTTGGACGCTCGTTTTGATTTTCAGCCAAACATTCATATGCAATCTTTATAAATGTGTCCAAAGAATCTTTGTTGAGCCATCTATTTTCAACACATACTCCCTTTAATATAGGAGCCACCATTCTATCTATTATTCCATCATCCAGCCATCCCTGTACCAGTTGCGTGATACCTTTGTATTCAGAACCCTCCCGTAACATTATCTCATTGACGGACCTCCCACATAGGATCTCAAACATAAGCACTCCAAAACTAAATACATCCGATTCCCTTTTGAGTTTACCAGTCTTGGCATATTCAGGATCCAAGTAATGTTCTGTAACAGTAACATCATTGAGACGGAGAGTGTCCTCATCTTGATTCGAAGGCAATGATACAGAAAGTCCAAATCCAACAATTGTTGCGGTGGAATTATAGTTGTCATACACAATACTTTTACAATTAATATCACGGTGTATTATTATCTTTTTGTCCCCCGTCTCATTATGAAGATAGCTCAATCCATGTGCAACATCTATGCAGATTTTCACACGTTTTTCCCATGTAAGCATATGGGATCCTAGATACCCGGAAAGGTATGTACTAGAAACATACTCGTAGACAAGTATCATATTGCCTTCGTCACAAAATCCAACAAGTGATTCTATGTTGCGATGCTTACAACTGCTAAGAATTTCCATTTCTGTATTGAACACATCTTCTGATCTATAATGCATGCGTTTTATTTTTACCGTGTAGCGTCTCTTGTATGGGGGATTTTTCCTATCAAAGCATTCTAGCTCTGCTTTGTAGTAAACACCAAATTTATCATGAGAAATTTCAAATCTCTCTGAGAAATGATCTGTGGCAAACTCAATGTCTTTGAGTTCAATTCTCAAGTATTCCAAGCTCTTTACCTGCGGCATCAGTAATTTGATGAGTTAGAGAGTGAAAAGATTATATATTGTGGTAAATGGGAGTTTAAAGAGTATATATTGCAGCTAACTATTCTTCCCAGTAAAATGAGAATGAAGTTGAAATGACATCGTGCTGCTACTACGTAATTTATTGACTCTGCTAAATATAGAAAGGTTTTGTTAAACGTAACTTCTAAGCTTAATTATGATTTAGCTTACCATCTTTGGGAAAGAAAGTTTATTGAGAAAAACAGTAGATATATTATCAAATCAAGCTTATCTTCCCATCAGATTGAAACTACATTAACATTCACTAACTAACTTTATAAGGATATGTAATTAAGGTGGTGTTTATTTTTACTTAAAAACTCTGTAAGGTGTCTGATGTGCACGCAAACATTAGCTATGAAGATGGTTTGTTTGAGAAAAAGATAAGAAAGAACGAAACTGCTCAGTGCCGCCTTCCGTAGGTTTTGAGCTCCAATACCTCGATCGACGGTGTATGGGGGAGGTTAAGATGTAGGCATACCTTACCTCTACCTAAATAGAGAGGCTACTTCCATTTCTACCTAAAGGTAGAAAAGGCCCTCCAACCTTTGCATCAGATGAGGATCGAACCCATGACCTCTATCTCCAGAGACCAGAGTGATCCAGCATTCCAACCATGCTGTTTTTTGTTTGAGAAAAAGATGGACTTATTATAGCTTCATTTAACGTAAAAAACATCAATCATATTGTTTCAGACATCTTCACACTTTTCATTCACTACTAGCCACACTCTCTCCCACTCCTATATATCACTTTCCGGTCACCCTCTCCCACCCACCGGCTAACGTCTCTGCCAGCCTCCACCTTCGCCAGCCTTCCCCTTTCTTGCCACCCCTTTTCCGACCATCCCTTACTCATACAACTTTACACTTCGCACTTTTTAACTACTAGATACTTTTTTATAGGGCTAATTACTTGGAAAATCCTTCAAATTGTCACTGAAACCTTTTCTGAGGCTCGAACAAAAAAAGTTCAATCTAAGGGAAGGAAAACGGCTAAAATGACTTTTGTGGGGCTTCGTACAAGTAGTCAGTTAAAAAAGAATTTATAAAAAATTTCGTTTATGTTTAAGTCTTAAATTTCTTACATGGATAATACAGGTAAAAAAGGAATTATAATATCCACATGTATATTCCATTATCTTATAACACCTTTTATAAGTGGAACATTTGTTGGATATGATCAAACACCCAAATCCTCAACTCACAATGCAAGTTCTTTCAAATCTCATCATCTATTCAAAATCCACTTTAGAAACCCAATCCTTTTCATCATCGAGAAGATTATGTTTCCGCTGAAATATATTTCTCACCTATTTTCTATTTTTTTTCACTCATTTATTATTGGTGAATTTGAATTTGGATTATTTGCGATTGGATAGTGATGAAATGTTGAGATCTGAGTAATTTGGGGCAATTGGTGGGGTTGTTGATAAACTACGACGTTCACCAGAATCCTTCCTTACAATAGAATCGACCCATCAAAATTTATGCTCACCGGAATCCTTTGCCACCGACGTAACCTTTCTTCAGATCATCAAAGTCCTTTGCCACTGTTACGATGTTTTCGTCGGTTGGCCGCCGTAATCTTTACACACTTCAAAACCATCACTTCCATCTATTACTTCTATCACTGAAATCAAGGGTTAGAAGCCATCGGGCGGCGCCGGTGGTGATAGTTGGGATGGAAGAGAACCGGAGGTGGTGGCAGACGATGATTTGTGGAAGATTTATTAGGGTGGAGGGAGTCATTACTCTCATCCCTCCCATCTCCTTTCAATTATCCAATCAAATTACTCCATCTCATTTCAACCCTCCAACCTTTTATAGTGGTAACCATCACTCTCAATCTTTTGTTCAAAATTTCATAATTTATCCTTAACATTATAAACTCTGCATAATTAATCCTTTTTTTAATTTATATATTTTATTAATAATAAAACACATTATGTAATATTAAAAAAAATACATTACATAATAATAAAAAAAACATTACATAAATAAAAAAAAGAAATTTACATGATGCCAAAAAAAAAAAATTTGGAAAAAAAACAACAAAACTTACCTTTAAGCTAAAACAAAAAAACTTTAAAAAAATCTAAAAGAAAATAAAAGAAAAAGCAGCTAAAAAGAATCAATTTCATTTTGCTAAAAAAAACCAACTAAAAGGTTGGAGAAAAAAAAAGTGGCCATCAATATCTTTATTTTTAAAATAAAATAATAAGCAGCTAAAAAAAACACGTCCACCCCAATTTACACTTTTGGTCACTGGCGTGTGAAAACTTACACAATTGGTCCTTACAACGGTCAAAAACATTTACACCTTCAGTCTTTCTTCCCCCATCTCTCTCCCAACCTTCAGCGAGAATCCAGCTCGCCACCTCCAACCTTCCCTCCATCTCGCCGTAGTGGCGGCCGAAACCCTCACCAACTCACGAGCTCCCTCCCATCTCCCTCTCCATCTTGCGTTCGACTACCTCCCCCCTTAGGTGTGTTAATTCCTTTGTTGTGTATTTAAAGTGATTTAAATGATAGATGCATAGTTTGCATATATGTCTTTTGATTGTGTCTTGAGGTAAAATCTGATTAAGGATGTATTATATTTGGCTTGGCTTTTGACATTTATATATATATATATTAAAAAAAATAATCCACATGGAAAATGAGTTAGGCAGATATTGTATTAAAATAATGATAAAACCGGCTATTTATAGTACACGTAAGCAAAAAGTGGTTTCGGTCTCACTAAAGATATTTTAGCCGTTTTCCTTCCCTCAAATAGAACTTTTTTCTGTTCGAGCCCCATAAAAGGTTTCAGTGACAAGTTGAAGGACTTTCCAAGTAATTAGCCCTTTTTTATACCCATACTAAACTATATTGTTTTGTTTACAATTTAACATCTCATAATCTAAAAAGTAATAAGAGGGTGTTTGGAACTGTTTTTTTAATTTAATTTTCAGATTATAGTGTTTAAAAAAATAAATAATCTGTTTTAATTGTTTGACAAAACATTAATAGAGTTTAATAATTTGTTTATTGGGACCTAAAAGGCCATTATCAAAAAGCAACTTTCCTCTTACTACTACAAAAGGTGAAAAGTAATATGCATTTTTCATTTATCTATTTTATTAAATTACCTTTATGGGGTTATGATAAGTGATTTTTGGATATACCTATAAAATATCTAAAATTGATTAAATAGGTTGAATTTTAAAAAATAGACTCACATTGAAATATATCATGTTTAGGTTTTAGGTAAAATAAAACAACTATTAAAGTAAAACAATCAAAACAATATATTTTACTTCGGTGATAATCACCGTGCATCATGAAAATCATCGTACATCAATTGCTACATGAATCTTTGTGCATCAATTTCACCATGATCTAAGAGTCAAGATCATGTCTTATTTGTTTTACTTTAATACTTATTTTACAATACCTAAACCCCCCAACATGTTTATTTTAAGTTTGAGCTAAAATGGATAAAATATAAGGAATGATACATCTACAACAATTAATAGTCATTGAAAACCGTGTATATTTTATATTTGTTGTAGATATTTGATAATTATTGTATTTTGTCACTTTTCATAAAATATGGATAGAAATGGTGATCAAGTTGCACGTGGGAAGAGACTCTTTTTTATAAGATGTGGACTTTTGTGTTGGTTTCGTGCATGACTCCACCAGCCCAACGCCTTCACTTTTTGCCGTTTTGGAACGAACAAGTCATACGCAAAAAAGGCCCATCTAAAGTCTTGACTTACGTTTTGGTTTCTTTCGTCGGGAACTTAAAAAGGATGGGTTAGTTTGACAAAACGACAAAGAAAACATTTTAATTCTTATTTATTTTGAAATTATATATTTTGATTTTATTTTATTAACCGATAATTCACTAATCTTTATCTTTACCTTTATCTTTATCTTTATCTTTACTAAAAGACAACTTACCTAATGACTTATTAACCAATCAAATTGCTCAATTACATTAAATTGATTTTTGCTAATGTCATCATTTAAATTTAAGAAAACTTTATTTAGTTAATATACTAGTTAATCAACCCGGGTTCAACCCGGTCATGTTAATTAAAATTTTAAAATTATAAAAGATATTAAATATATATATATATATATATATATATATATATATGATGTTTGTAATTAAAGCATTATAACTTGATATAAATTTAAAAATTCAACTAACACAATAACTATATAGTTAATAAATCACTAACACAGTAATAATTTCTAAAATAAAAATGACTACTGCATTAAGTAAATTAAAAAAAGACAAATATTATCTAAAAGAGATTTTTTTTTCTTTATATAAATGATTGACTTGATATAAATCTAATAATTCAACTAACACAATAACTATATAGTTAATAAATCACTAACACAATAATAATTTTTAAAATAAAAATGACTATTGCATTAAGTAAATAAAAAAAACAAATATTATCTAAGAGAGATTTTTTTTTCTTTATATAAATGATTAATACTTTTATTAAAGATGTAAAAGGCTTTTTCTATTTTATAAATATGACATCATAATTAAATAATTTTTTTTAAGGTGAACTATGAATTTGCCACATCAAAAACTTTCTAAAATTACTTATAGAAAACAATCTTGTTTTATTATATATAGAGATAGAGATAATAGATTATTAAAAAAAAAGTCGAGAATACATATGTGGATAAATGCAATATCAAATCTATCATTAACGTCATTTAAAACATGAGTAAGCTATTTTTTTAATAAAAAAAGTTGAGGACACATAAATGGATAAATACAATATCAAACCTTTTATTAACTTCATCCAAAACATGGGTAAGCTATTTTTTTAAACATATTTTACTATTATATTATCTACAAAGGTAAAAAGAACTGTTCGACCATGATTTACAAAGGTATATTTTATTTAAATTTTCTGAACTTGATGCTCTAAATATTTAATAAATAAAAATATATTAGTTTTAAATTTATGCTACTTTACCTTTTTTTATTTACAAATTTTAAAATACACAATTTTTTTACACAAAGTTGTTATTTTGGCAAAAAAAGCATTAGCCTTTGCCTTTTTAATTTTATGCTAATTTTTAATGTTATATTTTAATATAACTCATAGCTTCATTATAAGCATTCAAATCGTTAATATGCTCAAGTTAACGAATAAAATACATAAATGATAAATCATATATCAGCAAAACTTATACTTAATGTAAAGTTTGATCAATTTAAAAATCAAAAGCACTGAACTTAATATTTTATACTATCAATGATATTTAAGTCATTATAGTACTCGATATTTTTAAGACAAAGATGATTGATAAATTAACAAAAGATGATTGCTTTTATATTCCGTGGATATACACGGGCTAAAATCTAGTTAATATTAATTCTTATTTATTTTGAAATTTTATATTTTGATTTGATAATGAATCTCAAACATTTTTTCTAATTAATGTATTAGTTTTTAAACTTTGAGTTTAAAAAATTCATTTTTTTCCAACAACTTCTTACATTGTTTTAAATAAAAAAATAACGTTTATAGTGATCATGTAAATTAATATTAACTATTTATCAAAAGTTGATTTGTAACCATCTAGTTTTTAAGGGGTTAATTGAGTGTAACAAATTAAACAAATATGTACTTTATATAGTTACATGAATCAGTTCATAGATATGAATTTACAGCTATTTACCTGATTGGCAAAGTGCGATCCAATTCCAAGTGGTACAGATGTAGCTTGTCCCAAACTTTTGGATCTAACAATCTATAAAAAATCCACAAGTGAGCTCTATAAATTGATATAATTAGAGAAAAATAATAATAATAAAGCAAGCACCATTGGGATTTCGGTTTTGTTATAACTAGCTAATTAACCCGGGTTCAATCCGGATCGTTTAATTAAAAAGTTAAAACCAAAAAGTATATAGAAATATGTATGTAATTTGTTATCGATGCATTCTAATTTAATATTGAGATAGCAACATACTTGTAAAGATGAACATTAATATATAAAACCGATTAGGGTGATGAAAAAGTAAAAACACTACGATAAATCAATGGTAGATATGGATTTAAAAATAAAGAGTTAAGATAAAGTCAATCATTTTTCATATTAATTATAAAAAAAAATAAGGTTAGACATATAATATGGAGAAAAAAAAATATGACATAGGGCCTAATAAAAATATATTAAAAGAAAAGAAAAACGATTACGACATCATATATGTTTAAAAAATAGTTTAGAAAAAAATGTTGGCTTGCCACATAGGAAAAAAACTTCTAGAAACAATTTTGTTTTGTTTAGATAAGAGATTTACGACAAATTTGTATAAAAAGTATTAACTTAGATATGTTACGTTATACGGGTTTTCTTTTTACATATCAGCATCTTTTGCCTTCAAATATATATCTATCTATCTATTCAATATACTAAAACAGGATTGTGTATTTCTACGATCGACACTTGGCGTATTACTTGCAAGACATGTGTCAATTTTGGTGTAATTAAAAAAAATTCTTATTCATAATTACCTAATTGTAATCAAATACTAATTTTTCTTTAAATTTAATATAAAAGGATTTTATCAACACTTGACACATTCATTGCACGACATGTGTCAATTTGGTGTAACTAAAAAAAGATTCTAAATTCATAATTACCTAATTGTAATCAAATACTAATCTTTAAAAATAAGATACAATATATATATATATATATATATATATATATGTTTTAGATAAAATAAAACAAGTATTAAAGTTCTTTTCACTAAAAGTAACTGTGCATTATGAAAATCATTGTGCATCAATTGCTTCGTGAATCTTTGTGCATCAATTTAACCATGATCTAAAGATTAAGATCTTCTCTTATTTGTTTTACTTTAATACTTGTTTTACAATACTCAACCCTATATATATATATATATAGATCCAGAGAGAAGGTTCTTAGAGCATCTCTAATGGTGTTTTTATAAAGCTTTTTGTAAGACTTGATACTATTACAAAAACTTTTATAAAGACTTTTTATCATTGGAGGTGAAGGCTTTTTTAGCAATGACTAGAAAAATTTTAAGCTATTGCATTCTCTCTCTTACATATTTAATTACAACTTAAAGAATTTTAGGTGAATTTCAAACTATTACCATTGGAGCAAAAGCTTTTTTATAAAAAACTTTTAGAAAAAAGCTTTACCATTGTGGATGCTCTTAAAGAGAGAAGGTCCGTTTTTATATTATTATTTTAGCTTGTTTTGTTGATTTTTTTATTTCATTTTTTTAATTTTTTTCATTCTTTTTTTTAATTAAATCAATCCATAAAAAATTTTAAAATAAAAATAAAAAATAAAAAAATTTAACGTGCATAAAAAAACTTGTACCTTCCATATTAAAAGCCCGCCCCTTGAATTTCATGGTAAATGTACAAACAATTTATGCACCTTAAATACAGCCTTAATGGCTGTATTTAGCAAATCCCTTATATCATTTGGGAAATGAAGAGGTATATTGTTTGTGATATGTGTAGGTGCTTTGACTCTTTGAGTGTCTCATAATCATGAGATATCTCATGAAGTTCTTACAGAGAAGTTTGATCACTCTTGTGTTTAAAAGGAATTATAAAAAAAACACTATTATTGTACTATATAAATAAAGGCTTCATGAAAAACGAATATATTATAAATAAATTTGTACATTCCATATTAAAAGCTCGCCCTCTGATTTTTATGGTAAATGTACAAACAATTTATGCACCTTAAACACAACCTTAAGGGTTGTATTTAGCAAATCCTTAAAATAATTTGGGGAATGAAAAAATATATTGTTTGTGATATGTGTAGGTGCTTTGACTCTTTAAGTGTCTCATAATCATGAGATATCTCATGAAGTTCTTACATAGAAGTTTGATCACTCTTGTGTTTAAAAGGAATTATAAAAAAACACTATTATTGTACTATATAAATGAAGGCTTCATGAAAAACGAATATATTATCGTGCCCAATATACTTAAGGGTTGTATTCAACGTGCATAAATAAACTTGTACCTTCCATATTAAAAGCTCGCCCTCTGATTTTCATGGTAAATGTACAAACAATTTATGCACCTTAAACACAGCCTTAAGGGTTGTATGTAGCAAATCCCTTATATAATTTGGGGAATGAAAAGATATATTGTTTGTGATATGTGTAGGTGCTTTGACTCTTTGAGTGTCTCATAATCATGAGATATCTCATGAAGTTCTTACATAGAAGTTTGATCACTCTTGTGTTTAAAAGGAATTATAAAAAAACACTATTATTGCACTATATAAATGAAGGCTTCATGAAAAACGAATATATTATCGTGTCCAATCCAGTGGCGGTACTAAAGGGAGTCAAAGGGGTCTAATGTTCCCCTTCAAATTTAAATTTTGTCATGTACTTTTAAATTTTTTATAGTTTTTTAAAATTTTTATATAGGTTTTTAACATTTTGTCCCTTTTTAGTTTTACTTTTCATAAGTTTCTAAAATTTGCCCCCGATTTTAGTTTTAACAGTGTAAAGTTCATAGGTAAATATTTACAGACTAGATTTCCAATCATGTAAAAATTGAAGAAAGGGGATTTATTCTTAGTCAACTCAAATGATAGAAAAAAAAATTTTAAAAATAAAAAGGGATGGTTGTACAATTAGACGCGGGGATGGTTTGGTATGAGATTAGAATTAAATAATCAAAAATCCTAGTTTTAGAATAAAAAAATTAATTCATCTTATATTAGCCATACTTTTAATAACAAATTTAAAATTTTTTCTAAATCATTTTATTTCTCTAATTTATTCAAAATCTTTTATCTTAAAAAACGTACATCGATAAATTATAAAAATTATATGGATGTTTTTAAAATTTCATGCTCTTTCATTAGAGAGATCATTCGATATACTTTCGATGAATATTTAAATCCGTGGGCGGAGCCCGTCAGGTAGCCACCCCATCACCGCCACCGCCATTTTATCACCACCTCGCCATCACCTTTATCACCGCCGCAACGTGCGGGTACTTTTCTCATAATATATAAAAAACATAGATATACAGTATGTTGGAGTAAGATAAACCATATACCGTAATTAAATTAGTTACCTTCGAGGGGAGGCATGACTCTTTTTCAGGCACCAACGACGCCAATCGATCTCTTTCATACTGCTGTCATATATTTTTTTCAATGTAAGTAACTAAGTATAAGATCGGAGTTGCCAGCTGATAACTACCGAAAGCAACTAGAAAATGTCATTTTGATTGCGATTCAGTTTGTTATAACTTGTTTTATGAGTAATAAATTAAAGTTGATTTAAATTATTATTTATACTTGCATTTTATATACACTTTCCTCTATGTTTATGCATCAATCAAGTACATTAATAAAAGCACATATATATAATGTAAAAGATGGAATTATTTTTTTTGAAGTTAAAGATCTAGTTGCGGTAAGAAGCAAAAGGTTTTTTTTTACGAGTAAAAAAAAGATACGATGTAAAAGGCCAGGAACTAGTAGTCTAATTACCGTTGCATACGCAGACCAACTCGAGAATGCGGTCCCAAGTAAGAACATAACTTTATCTATATCAATGCGTAGAGTTCGGTCGTTTTCCAAACAAAAATACGCTGCATTTGCAAACCACCAGAATGATTGAGGGCCCATTTGAAACCACAAATCTGTATGGATTAACTCATGAAGTTTCCCGTCTTCGTAACAAGACTTGGCCAATGGAGCTAGCAATAACTTATTATCTTCGTTTGCCTTTCTCCCGCACAAGAGTTCAAATAGAACAACTCCAAAAGAGTATATATCAGACTTGTGTGTCACTCCTCCGTCCTTTTTGATTGCCGGGTCCATATACCCTGTTTTCCCGATATGTAGATCAGAATGCAGAACTTGGTTCATTCGGTCTACTGGATGCTGGATCGAAAATTCGAATCCAGATAACCTGGGGTACCAATACTCATCTAATAAGATTGTCAAGCTGTTGATGTTGCGATGTATGATGTAATAGCTTTGTCCGAGCTCATAATGGATGTACTTGATTGCATAACAAATACTCATAGCTATATGCAATCTTTGCATCCATGAGAGGCGCCTTGGGTCGCTTAGATATTGATCGAGGCTTCCCTTGGCGTAATGAGGGTTTACGATGATCTTCTCACCTTTCTCATCACAAAACCCAATCAGAGATACTATGTGATGATGATGGAGATTAGATAGAACCGATATCTCTGTCCAAAACTCGACATCTCCTTGACCTAGTCTACGGTCTAACCGTCGTGCAGAAATCTCTACCCACCCATTCGAGCGCTTGAGTTTGCCTTTGTAAACATTCCCGAAATCACCTTTGCCAATGATATTTTCATCAGCGAAATTGTTGGTAGCCTCTACTAGATCTTCTAGTGGGATTTTTAGGTGAGTGAACTCCGAGATTGTAGACGCCATAATTTTTTTTTTAACTTGTAATAATCAAGCGACAAAAATTTAACAACTTCAACTTCTAAATGAACGCGAATGTAAGGTATACTTCGTAAACAAACAAACACATGATAATAATTATATGTCCCGAGCAACCTATGTTTGTTACATAACTTCCAATTTTCTTCTTATTTTTACGTGACTTTCAATTTTCTACTTCTATTTTAAAATTAGGCCTATAAGACTTTCAATTTTCTTCGTTTAATTATATTCTTATATGACTTTCAATTTTCTTCTTTTAAATATACTCTTAGACAATGATCCACAATTAGAGTGGTCAGACGTTTAATTAAGTTTTATTCACGTTCAATTTTTGGCTTGATTGTTTGAGGTTTTTCTTGAAGTCGAACTACATGATGTGAATGTGCTACCAAGTGTGTTGTCAGCGTTCATGAGCGTATAATTAAGGTTGTCTTTCGCCATTAGAATATATATATATATACATATATCCCTGGAATTTATTCGTTTAAAAAAAGATTTATATTTTTATATGACTTTTAGTTATCTTCCTTTAATTATATTCTTACACGAGCATGGTACCCGCGCAATGCGGTGGCGGTAACGGCGACGGCGGTATAGTGGTGTTGGTGATGCGTGGTGATGACATCGACAATTGATGTCGAGTGGTGTAAGTTGATGTTAAGATAATAGAAATATTTTATAAGATAAAGACTTAGAATGTAAATTAACAAGATAAATGTTTAGAATGTAAATTAATTCAATAAGAGCAAATTTAGTAATTTCGCATGTAACTTTCTTGTAACACTTTTCATTTTAAGGGGTGGGATAATTTTTAATGAGTATAAATGACTTTCAATTTTCTTTTTTTAAATATACTCTTACACAACTTTCAATTTTATTCTTTTTATAATGTTCTTACATGACTTTCAATTTTATTTTTTTTTATTATACTATTACACAACTTTCAATTTTCTTCCTTTTATAATATTTTTACGTGACGTCTTTCAATTTTCTTCTTTTAAAATTATACTTTTACATCACTTTCAAATTTCTTTTTTTTTTTATATTCTTACATGACTTTCAATTTTCCCTTTTTCTATTAAAAGGGTTTTTCTAGTGTGCCCTATAGGCAAATAATATGAATTAAACAATCAACTCCAATTTCCATATATACAACATCATAAATAGCCTTTAATTTTCTTTTCCACCTATCCTTAATTTACCTTTTCTTAATTTAAGTCTATATTAAACTTAACTAGCTAATCAATTTGCGTTTAACCAGGCCGTTTAATTGAAATTTTAAAACCTAAAGATATTAATAATATGTATGTAATAAACATTTTATATTCAAAAAACACAATACCTTATTAATTTTTATTGATAAAAAAAAAATACAAATATTTAATCAATATGATAGGATAGACCCATCATTTAAAACCAATACCTCAAGTATAGAAGCCTCTAGCAATTCATACTACATCATTAATATCAATAAAACTAATACTACACTTCAAATAAAAAGCTACATTATATAACACAATGCAAAATAATCTAATGCACAAAAGCTTTAACATACAAAAAGTAGATCTACATATATGTCGAAGTAGCCAAATTTACACATCCCCCTAGCTTTTAGCTCCTCATAAGCCCTGCAAATCTGCAATCTTTAAATTTCAACGAAACTACTCTCATCTTTACCCTCCACAATTTTATCCTTGATTACCTTCTTTTGCACACTAATTTGATTGAACAATTTGCCATTTTTCTCCTTGATAAGGAGATATGCATACAAAGTATATTATATTAGTAAAAGTGACAACTTAATAATTATGTGACAACGATCTAGTATAATAAGAAATTATATAAGGTCATAATAACTTAAAACGTGCAGTATTATGTATGAACTTTTATGCGCACTAACATTCATTATGGTCTTCTTTTCTACATATAATTCCCTTTTGCAATCCACCATTCTGCCAATTTTTAAGAAGTATAGATTTACAATAATGATTTTTGAAATAGAAAACAACAAATCTAATGAAATTTGAAACTACAACTTTTATACATTCAGTAGTACCATTCAAATTCAGGTGAACAACCCTACCAACAATAGAAGCAGCAATAACACAAGGTCGGTAAGTGACCATGGAGTCAACACGGGTGACAGGTAAATTTCAGAGTATCATAAATTGGGTCGGGTACAACAACAATGCTCTGCGTATAATTTCATCTCTTGAAATACAATTTTAACTCTTATATCTTGAAAGAAAAAAAGTTATCCAGATTTAGTAAATTTTACATGTTTTAGTGATGTTGGAAACATGGCATGACATTTCACGTGTCGCCGACAACACGCCATATCATTACAAATGCATACTTCACGTCATTTAGTCTAATCGTGAGTTTTCTACTTATCAACACAAACCACAAGGTGTATCCTATGAAAGGATATCTTACACTGCTACGGGTAATGAGCTGTGGCATGTAGGGATGGCAACGGGCCGGGTTTAGGTGACCATCAACCTCTCATGTTTTGAGTATTACAAAATAAAGCTAAAGATGTCAAATGGGCAAATTACAAAACTCCACAGATCACTCTTGCAAATAATCCAACTTTTTAAACTATTTGTTAGAAACTCTTGCATATCACATACAAGAAGAGTCAAAGTTTTAAACTTGTAACCCAACTCTTGCTATCTACATTCACTCAAATAAAAAACTTTCGTATACAATTTTTCACCAGTTTGTTTAGATATCCTTTGTATCAGACAATCATTATTGTAGATATCATCATCTTGCAACATCTATAAGCTGTTGTAACGATGGCACATTGCTTTTATAACATTCTGACCAGGTCACGTGAATCACTCAATTTTCCAAAAGTTTTTTTTGATAACTTTGTGATAAATCTACACATAGATAGATCTACCGTATTTGTCTTAACCCTATAAACGAATAGTTTGACAAGATAATACAAAAGTTTTAATAAAAAATTACATGCTACCGGGGTTGTTCCGATGAATGGCGTTTCATCGAACACCTTGTATGCAAACTGTAATTCTCTAAATTTGATCAAATATAAAGGTAAATGATTAAGCGTTAACATGTTAAAAACACAGACGGAAAACGATCACGGATAATGGAAGTATTAGTAAGCATTACCTGGCGAATTGACACTGCTATTGTGAGATGTCTTCAATGTCAACATGGTATTGAAACAACGAGACATATCTTCAAAAACTGTTACTTGGCAACGGAAACGAGAAGTTTGATTAGTAAGTGGATTGGCTTCGTCTTACCTGCCATGTCGCCTAAGGAATTGCTGAGTTAGTGTGATGGGTTGAACCTGGATCGACTAAAAGATGGTAGAATGAAGATGATATTGTTTACGTGGTGGTGGTTTCTTTGGAAAGCTAGAAATAATTATGTGCACAACAATGTTCGTGAAAAAAGTCGAGATCTATTCTATGATCTGGAGGCTACTTCGTTCTTGTGGCAATCTAATCGGGGGAAGATGAGACACAGTACTTCCTGGTCTAATTAGGTCTTGAACCCTGTCCACATTCGGGTATGAATTGGCTAATGATGATGCAAGTGGTACCAAGGGTAATTCTCGTGTGGCTGTCCTTGCACTGTTTCGTTTTTTTTAGTGTATTTTGATTTGGCTTTGCCTCTTATTCTTGTATTTGTACTATATCATTTAGGGTCACTAGTGTCTTGCTAGTTGATCTTTACTAATAAAAGCTATGCCGTTCTAATAAAAAAAAAAGTAAGCATTACCTAGTATGCAAGGTTTGATGCACGAAATCTGTAACAATATACCAAAACCAAGGGCCATCTCCTTCTTGTTGTTGTGTCACTGCCAAAACAAATTGCTTGGTTTGGGGTTTAGTGTATTTTGATTTGGTTTTGCCTCTTATTCTTGTATTTGTACTATATCATTTAGGGTCACTAGTGTCTTGCTAGTTGATCTTCAGTAATAAAAGCTATGCCGTTCTAATAAAAAAAAGAAAGTAAGCATTACCTAGTATGCAAGGTTTGATGCACGAAATCTGTAACAATATACCAAAACCAAGGACCATCTCCTTCTTCTTGTTGTGTCACTGCCAAAACAAATTGCTTGGTTTGGGTTTTATTACTAAAACTGTAAAATACTCGTAGGAAGCAAGACAAATTAAGAGCTTGTGAAGAAGCACACAAGCATCCATATATGAGAAACCCGAAGGGGGGGTACAACTTAGCCCGATGTCTTGAGATACTCGAATAAGAGATTCATAAAAGTACATAGCAGCTTGACGGGTTCAAACAATTTGGCCTTGTTGATCCACTTTAGTTGTTTGGCCAATTCGACACCCATTAAACCAATTTGACCCATTTGACCAATTTCCTTTAACCTGTTCTTTTCTTTTCTTTTCTTTTTTTTTTCTCAAATTGCCCTTTCAACACTAGCAAGATAATATGAAGCCGAATGAATCCCGCAAAGTAAACAAGTCCAAATTGCCACCTCTAAAACACCATATATCAAGCTAACCTACCAGAATAGCTGTTTCTATATGGATAGCGAACACGATTTCAATTAATTGTCCACAGCTAAAACTTGAAGACATTGAGCGTCAACGCCTACGATCAGATCCTACTTCTCCAGGCTCACGGGACACCCTGCTTTCGGACGATGAAGAACTCCGATGAACACAACAGCATGCTAAGTAGTAGAAAAAGTTGAGAAGATTTAAGAAACAAAGTAACCAGTAGTAGTAGTCAAGGTGACCCTCATTAATATCACTCGATAACCAACTAGCTTGACCTCCTTCACTCGTAATTGAGTCCACGACGTTTATCAAAAAGCTTCCAACAAGCCCGGAAATCGCATTGCTCAAAATAAACAAAGCCATTACTATACTCGACATACTTTGAGGGATCTCAGAATAATAAAACTCTATCTGCCCAATTGCATTAAACGCCTCAGCCAAACCATATAATGCATATTGTAGAACTAACCACATGGCTGACATGTCAACTGTTGAATTTGGGTTGTAGACAGACCTTGCCACAAGGCGCCTTACTGTTTCTACTTCTGCGGATACCATCATGGCCACAATTGAGATCAGTATCCCGATTCCCATTCGGGTTTTTGGGTGGAGCCCACGTGGCTCGTTTGTATATCTTGCTACAAATGGGACCATGAATCGGTCATAAAATAATATCCATATAGTAAGTACCACAACCATGAACAAGCTAAATGATGCAGCTGGTATCTCGAACCCTGAGGTGATATGACGATTCATTGTCTTCGCTTGGAGTGTCGGGAAGCTCTGTGAAGTTGTCATGTATATTAAAATACCTGTAGACCACATAGGTATTATCCGAATTAGCGATTTGAGTGATTCCACATTTTCAACTGTAGAGATGCTCCATGGATCAAAGCTTGAAGATTCCAGGCTCAAATCCTCAATAACACACGCTTTGTTGAGAAACCTGAGAAGTGAAATAAATCATGTTAGACAACATCAATAACACGATACTAGTTCAAATGATAAAACCTAGACAGAAAGATCACATAAGAGTGATTTGAACAGTTGTTTCGACACTATTTCTAAAAATATCTTAGTGCCATGTAGTGAAACAAAACCATGACAGCCACAAATTAGAGAAAAATTCTGGGGAAAAAAACAGCATGATTTTGTAGTAATTCTCAAACCTTAAGTTGTTGGTCAGCTCAACTCGATCCACTCTTTTGCTATGATTATAGAAGTCATCATCCAAAAGACTGATCTTACGCTTCTTAAAAGCAATGACTAAAACTTGAATGGACCTTAGAAACGGGCTTTCTCTAACTTTGACTTTAACATATAGAGACGACCCAAGTAAGAACATAAGAGCGGAACAGACCATCAACAAAGCAGGAACCGCAAACCCCACCTGCCAACCATATTTGTCTTGAATGTAGACAATAAGAGTCAAAGCAACGATCGACGAACTTGATACACAAGCATAGTACCAGTTAAAGTAGCTATCAATCAGCCTCTGATTGTTGTAGGCAGGATGGTGTATGAGTTGGTCTGCACCAAATGCTATCGAACACGGTCTGATGCAACCAGATCCAAATGAAAGCACCCCGAGAGATAAGAATATAAAAGCAAGTTGAGTTAATGATGGTTGGCTGCAACTCATGCCGAGTTCATTGCAAGATGAAGGTGTTAGTTGTGGAAGCATGGAAGATAACCATATGAAAGTCATCCCCTGTAGCACCAAATAAATTATGTAAACTTTCATTCAAAATAAACATATTAGAGAATTGTATTTCAAGTCACAGATAATCAATTTTTTAGCGATCGGATATAATAAAAAAAAATTAGCATGGTCGCCTAATAAATTTATCTATCTAATGTCTTCTTTTTTTTTTGATTATCTGTTTATACTATACCGACCGCATTATGTCAAGTTTTTATACTAATTTTAACAAGGAATTATATGGGGAACTTTGTTATCTATCATGAGATAGCGCGCTTCCGCTAGCTTGTTTAGACCTTTGTCCTATCCATTAGACAATGGACTTCAAAAGTAGACAAATATTTTGGACACATGGACTAACTGCATCAGTTTTCTTGCAGCTAATCCTAAATGAATTATTTGACCTATATATATGTTTCACCTATACCTAAACACCAATGATTGGTTATCTGTGGCTTGAAAAGTAGTAATCAAATAATCACTTTCAAGACACCATAGAACCAATAGTAAATATGGAAAGTGACCCTTTTTTTACTTACAAGAAGGGTGAAGAGTGACCCGATAACAATGACCCAAAACCGACCAAAGTAAGAATCCGAGACAAAAGCACCAAAAATCGTAAGACCATCAGAAAGTGCAGCCCAGACCGAAAGTATGCTTGTTCCGGTTGCAGCGTCCATATGATAAACTTCCATGAGGTAAAATATCATGTTTGGCCTCAATCCAAAACTAGCCACTCTTTCAAATGCTTCATTCACTGCCCCAAAACATAAAAATCAATATTGAATCCAAAATGCATGAGTAATTATAAAAATTAGAAGAGTTTGATCTACCTATGATAAAAGGCATGGTTCTCAAACCACCCTTACGATGATCATGATTATCGTTATCAAGTAACTTAGTTTGTAATCCTGTATCGATGTTCGGTTTTTCATGATTCAAGTGTTCCTCCATCAACGATCAGTGTTTTCCTCAGCTTGATCGACTTTAACTAAGAATTAAAGTGGTTTAAATTATTAGTTGGATAAACAGTGACACTATATGAGATATTATGTTTCTTGAGCAAGACAAATACATCTCCATCAACCATGGAGTGACCACATATTAGGTGGACATATTGAAGGCTCTGAAATTTTTGGACCTACTTATTTTTCATATATCTTTTAAAATATACAACTCCTTATAAAATTAAAGTACATTTATGTTTATAAAATCATACACAATAAAGAAAAAAATTTACATTAATATAACTAAAAAAATACATTGATGGAAAATGCATAAACCCATTCATTTTATTTATATATTTAAAACATATTATTATTATATGTTAAATGTTCAAAAACAATATAGTATGTATTAATTGGCTTAGCTCATCTACATCAACGGTTTATGTTATAATAATCTATCTTCAAGACTCTAGAGAACACTAAAGGAGTCAAGAATAAAAGCCAATGATCACGAAACCATGTTCAGCTAAAGAATCTTACAGACATGGCTTGATGGATTTGACGAAACACAAAGAGATCCAACCGAAAGCGCAACTGGCATTGCAGAAATCCAATTAAAAGATGCTCCTGAAAAAGCACAACACACTTATTGTCATGTATACTATTGGTTCTATGGTGTCTGGCCATGTGGATTTCAATTAAGTAGTATATTTCAATGCCTACAATCAGATCCTTCTTCGGCAAGCTCATCGGACGCCATACTTATTGTCGACAAACTACTCCGATAAACATGACAGCAGATTAAGTAGTAGAAAAAATTGAGCAAATTCAAGATACTAAGAAACCAATAGTAGTAATCCACATTTATATCACTTGATAGCCAACTTACTCTACCCCCTTGGCTCGTAAGTAAGTCCACAACCTTAATTATAAGGCTTCCAAGAAGTCCAGAAAACGCATTGCTCACCATGAACACAGCAATAGCTATACTTGACATGCTTTTTGGGAACTCAGAATAATAAAACTCCATCTGCCCGATTGTGTTAAACGCCTCAGCTAAACCGTATGTCAACTGTTGAATGCTGGTCATTAACTGACATTGCCACATTGAGCCTTACAGTTTCCACAATTGCAGATACCATTAAGGCCACGACTGCAATTAGGAGTCCGATTCCCATTCGGGTTGTTGGGAGGAGCCCACATGACTGGTTTGTATAATTTACTAGAAATGGGACCAAGACTCGGTCATAAAATGCGATCCATATAGTAAGTGTCAAGATCATGAACAAGGTGTATGATCCAGCTGGAATCTCAAACCCTGAAGTGATATGCCGGTTCATTGTTTTCGCTTGAAGGGTTGGAAAGGTCTGTGACATTGATGTGAATACTAAAATACCCGAAGACCATATAGGTATTATCCGAATAAACGATGAGTGATTCCACCTTTTCCACAGTGGAGACACTCCAGGAGTCCAAGCCGGGAGAATCAACGTTTAAATCGTTAACAACACATGCTTTGTTGAGAAACCTGAAAAACAAAATGAAAACTGAACTTTTGGTCTGGGATCAAATTTGTCGGGTCAGGTTAGGTGAGATATCCCTTTTATCTAAACACTTTAACTTTTTATGGAGAATTAGTATGCCTTATGATTTACCAAAAATGTATTATTTCAGTAATAGTATAACTTTCTTTGTAAGCAATACATGATGGTTAATGCAATTAAAATCAAGCTTAGTGGATATTCAACTCGTTGGGTCTATTACAATTTAAACCCATTAAGCCCATTTCCTTTTTTAGGTACATGTATGGCCCATCAGAGATAAAACTTAATCCAATTTGACTCATTAATAAGACAATGGATCAAATTTGACACATCTGTGAATAACCAGCATAATTTTGTAGTAATTGACGAACCTTAAATTTTCTGTTAGCTCAACTCGTTCCATTACATTGCTATGATTGTAGCAGCTATCATGGCGAAGAATGATCTTACGATTCTTAAAAGCAATGACTAAAACTTGAATGAACCCTGAAAATGGACTCTCGCTAACTTTTACTTTGACATAAAGAGAAGACCCAAATATGAACATAAGAGCAGAACAGACCAGTACCAACGCAGGAGCCGCAAAGCCCACCAGCCAACCAAGTTGGTCTTGGATGTAGACCATAACAGTCAAAGCAATCATGCTTGAAATTGATACAGAGGCATAGTACTAGTTAAAGTAGCTTTCAAGGACCCTCTGGTTGTTTAGGGTTGGGTCGTGTTTGAGTTGGTCTGCACCAAAGGCTATTGAACACGGTCTGATGCAACCTGACCCGATTGAGACTAGCCCGAAAGAAGACAAGAGAAAGGCAAGTTGAGTTGGTGATGCAATACTGCAATTCGTGTTGGCATCTTCGCAAGATGAAGGCGTTAATTGTGGAACAATGGAAGTTAACCATAGACAAGTCATCCCCTGCAGAAACAGGAAAATTATATAAACATTTATTCGACAAAAACAAATCACAATTGATAACATATATGTTGGGTTTATGGAGACTTGATAGGCTTAAAAGACTGTTAAAGCAGGCCATTAAGGCAGATGCAGCCTCTTAGTTTACTTAGGCCCAGTTCAGTTATTCTTGGGCATAAGTCATTAACCCTAATCTATCTATTATAAATATATTTTCTTGTACTTGTAATTCCTCATCACGAGTGTTATAATATATTCTAGTTGCAACCCGTGGATTAGTTCACACAGTTTAGTGTGAGATACCACGTTAAATCGTTCTTCCTTCTTTGTTATTTTCTGGTTCTTGTTTTTGTGTGTGTGCAGTTCATTCCTAACAAGTGGTATCAGAGCTAGGTTGCATACAGATCACACATTCACCCAGCCGTCACCCAGATTAGGGTTCCAGCCAAGACCATCCACCACAGCCGTCACCCAGATTAGGGTTCCAGCAAAGAACAGCTGAAACCGCCGCCACTGTAGGCCTGTAGCAGCCGCCGACAATCAGAACTGCTGCAGCGGCCGTCACCTATCAGTTTCTGATCAGGTTTTCCGGCGATTGCAGCACCACCGCCGCCCAGATTTCTGATTAGGGTTCTGGTGAAGCTGATTTGGGCAGATTCGGGTCTGATTTGGCAAATCAGGTTCTTAGTTCGTGTATTAGAAGCTGATTTTGAGGATTCCAGATTTCCAGGTCTGTAAGCTTCGATTTAGGGTATATTGCATTAATCAGTAGTCGGTTTTTTGGGTACCCAGCTTTTAATCAGCAGTAGATTTGGGAATTCAGTGTTGATCAGCAGCAAATTACAGCTTTTCTCTTGTCAGAATTTTTTTCTCGTGATCAGATTGTTCGTTTAGTCATTGTAATGGCAGAAGACGGGAAAATTACGATTGAAAAGTTTAATGGGAAAGATATCAGTTGGTGGAAGATCCAAGTAGAGGATTTGCTAGTTGAGAAGGATTTGCTAGACCAGAGAGTATAAAACCAAACGAATTGGAAATTTTGGATAAGAAGCCAAGGCAGTTATTCGGCTGACATTATTTAAGGATGTTGCGTTCAACATTCTGAAAGAGAAGACAGCGAAGGAAATCATGGATACATTGTCTAATATGTACGAGAAGCCTTCGGCAGCAAATAAAGTTTTCTTGATTCAAGATTTGGTTAATACAAGGATGAAGGAAGGAAGTTCAGTAACAGTGCACATCAATAATATGAACTCGATTTTGTCTAGACTTGAGTCAGTGCAGATTAAATTCGATGATGAGGTCAAGGCTTTGCTACTGTTATCTTCATTACCTGACAGTTGGTCCGGAACTGTTACAACCGTTACAAGTTCAGCAGGGTCCAAAAAGCTCACTTTTGAAGGGATTTGAGATTTAATTCTAGGCGAAGCCGTCAGACGAAAGAATTCTGTAGAATCATCGAGTGACTTGTTGAATTTAGGTATAGGAAGGAGTAATAACAGAGGTAGTAGAAACGGAAATAGAAAAAGGAGTCAGTCTAAGGCTCGTAATGATGTGACCTGTTGGAACTGTAAAGAGGTCGGTCATTTTAGGAATCAATGTCCGAATGAAAAGAAAGAGGTGAATACTACTTTTGCTTCAGATGATGAAGCAGATGCTTTAATCTGTAGTGTGGAAAGTAGTGTAGATTCTTGGGTAATGGATTCTGGTGCTTCGTTTCATGCTACCCACGAAAGTGAGACGTTGAAGAATCTTAAAGTAAGGGACTTCGGAAAGGTTAAGTTGGCAAATGATGATATACTTGATGTTACGAGCATAGGAGATGTTGATTTGGTAACTTCAGCCGGTACTACTTTGACTTTGAGAGACGTGAGGGTTATTCCAAGCTTGAAGAAGAGTTTAATTTGAGTTGGGCAGTTGGATGACTCGGGGCATGAGGTTAAGTTCAAGAATGGGCCGTACAAAGTTGTTAAAGGCTAGTGGTGTTGACCATTTATACACACTAAATGGTAACTAAGCTGGTTTATACCCTCATAATATGTTACCATGTGACACGAGAATGGTAACCAAATTCACCATATAGTCACATACACCCAAATTAAAAAAAAAAAATAAATACTCGTAAAACTTACAAAAGAATGCATTATCACTAAAAAGATAACGGAAAATGATATCTAAATGGGCATTGTAATAGATGTTTTTAATTAAATAAAATAAAACTAAAAATAAAATAAAATTTGTTTGCCACTGTATGAAAACGGGTGTGAGGGCAGCAGAGAATAATCAGATAATAACACTAGAAATTGTCAAATTGATTATAATTGATTCAAACCACATCCTAAAAAAGCAAAACGAAAAGATTAGAAAGACGGGCTTACAAGAAGAGTGGAGAAAGACCAGATAGCAATAACCCGAAACCGACCCAGATAAGAATCCGAGACAAAAGCACCAAAAATAGAAAGACCATTTGAAAGTGCCGACCAAATTGAAAGTAGACTTGTTCCAGTTACAACTTCCATATGATAAAACTCCATCAGATAAAATATCATGTTGGGCATCAATGCAGTACTTGCCAGTCTCTAAATGCTTCATTTACTGCCATACCAATAAAACAAAAAATCAGCAACACCCATTTATAATTTAATTTATAATAATAATATGAACAATGTTGTAGTTTTTTCTCTTCTTTTTTTTTTTACCTATAATGAAAGGCATGGTTCCCAAACCACCTTTTTGATGATGATTGTTGTTGTTGTTATTGGTATCAAGTAATTTGGTTTCTAGTTCTGTATCATCCATAGTTGACTTTTGCTGACTTGAGTGTCTGAGTGATGTTCTTCCAATAGTTAGGAATTAGGATGGATGGATAGTGGTTTCTTGTTGGATGTATCTCACCCGGACGGCAAGAAATGGGTCCCACTTACGAGCATCAATCTTTAACACGTTTATTTCAATCTTCTCCGTTTTTTCTTTTTTTTTTTTTCCGTCTTACAGAAGAATTAAATGTAGTCCATTCGGACGGTTTAGTTGGGGGTTTTTCTTTTTATTAGGTATTGAGGGTGAGAGGCTCTCTAACACGAACTTGGTTAAAAAAACATAAGTTAGATTCCTTGTTGCGAGCAAATTATTTACCCCTTTAAAAAAAAAAAATGTTTTTTATTTTATTTTTAATTTTGTTTTATGGATTAATATTTAACTATATACTTTTTTGGTTAGTGCTGGACAAAAACTTCTTATGAAATTGTTTTGATAACTTTGCATCGCAAACTACATGTCCGATCCCACATGCGGGCCTAAATTATGTCAGATCACACATCCGGACTTGATTGTCATGTATAGTTACCAGTCCATTTATCGGATGTCATACCATGGCCCAATAGCCGGATTACTTATTTTTCAATTTTTGTCATTATTTTCGGAGTAGCGGCCTAAATTATGTCGCATTTTCCAGAGTCCAGACTTAATGGCCGGGTATAACATATGCGCTTCAAGATCCGGGTACATTATTTTAGTGATAATAACTGAAAATAATATTATTCATGATGACAAAAGATAGACAGAAAATAGCATGTAAGATGTTATCATGTCTTGTTTTTCCAACAATTTGACAATTCAATTGCTACTGAAATTCTTCTACTAAACATAGCTTAACAATTTTCGATTGTAACCCGCCAACAATTTAACAAACTCCACCATCACTATTACAGAGTTCTCGACACTTAGGCCTGAGAACGTATCAGCCTCGTTTGAACTCGCTGAGCCACCACCAGCTAGGTCTGAAAGAGCCCGAAAAGTGATATGTGGCACTTTTTGTTGATAGCAAATAAGAGATACTCCGGCGCTTTCCATTTCTACGGGGCTAACGTTGAACTTGTTGTATAAAAAGCCTCGATAGGCTGCATTGTCTAGATAGATATTCGCACTTGTGCCTCTTTGCACCGTGGTGACCTTTGGCGGGGTAGATAAACATGTTGTGGCATTGATGCAACCCTCCAGTTTTAGATTCTACAAATATACAAACATTTAAATCATGAGCTCGATCAAACCAATTTTAGTGAGTTTTTGAACTCAAACTTGTCTTTCTAACTAAAATTGTAATGTAATATTGTAATGTACCTTGAATTTGAACAGTATACATAGAATCACACGAACTAATTCAAACCCGTAAACATTATTTTATTATAAAAATATAATGTAATATATCCGGACGCATTTTAAACGTTTATTATTTGGTTATCCTAAACAACTCAATTATTGCTAAACCTTAATCCTACGTCTATTTTTGCAATATAATTATATACACCCACCACGTGAACCACGTAGACATCATAGAAAAGTCGTATATGAGCTAACTTATTTTTATTTTTCATTTTTTTATTGGGCAAATTATTCAACGTAACTATCGGAATGTTGGTATTTCTGAAAATATCCTTTTTCACTCTCAACTCTTGAATCAGGGTAAAAAACTCTATGTTGTAAAACCTAACCGATATAGATCAAGGTTGGTGGGTGTCATGATAGTAGATTAATTTAATTGACAACTTAACCATAGAAAATACAGAACTTTGAATAACAAGGTAACCCCACTTTAGAATAATTGGTGCGTACTAGATACATTTCCAATAAATATAATAAAAAAATTATCTTTTTTATATATGATTGATTATTGATGCATATATTAATGTTCGGCCGGTTTGTCATTTACATTTTAATTTGATGTCTAAAGGTAAGAGTCGGGCCCGCTCTTTTTGTCCGTTATTAAGTTATAAATGTATAAAATGGGTGAACCTATATATAATGTAAGTATGTATTAAGTAAAATATATATAATTGACGGTTATTTTAATTTATTAAGTAATAAAAAAACATAAAATTTGACTGAATACTTTATGTTCTTAATTATTAAGTTTATTAATTAAAAAAAAGAATGAGACCAGACAAAATTCGTGTTCATCCCTACATATTTTTATCGATTACATGTTAAAATGCATTCGTAAACTCATAGATTAAAAAGAAAAATTCTTTTAATCAACAAATGTTAATGTCAACTAATCTTGACAGCTTTAAGAAGATTAGTTTCATATTAAGAAGCTAGTTCCTATAAAATATCATACAGTTTTAAGAAAACGTTATGATTATCTGAACCTTTTCAATTATGTGATTAAAAGAGTACATAATTATGTCCAAAGCAAGTTTCAATGCATCATGTATTAGATGATATATCTATGTGTTTTAGATATATGATGATTTGAGGCATGTTTATGATATCGAAGGTGATACCAAGATTGTTTATTAAATGGTTGTATAAAATTTGTACCGTATGATAAGTTTATCAAAGTTCATGTTATCAATATCGTTTTCCTTATGAAATTTAGGGATGTAGTCATGTCGTAGATGAAAATTAACCTCAAGTTTTTTCGAGAGAGAGAAATAATTGGAGTCAACTGGGATCCAAAATGCTTGTTGAGTTTGCTCTGGAGTGCCATCCACTGGATAAACTTCTTCTGCTTGGTACCACACATTGTTCAACAAGTTGTTGTCATCCTTAGTTTCTTCTTCGGATGATGATGAATATGCTCCAAATTTCAAGTACCCAATATCCCTTGTAAATCCACCTTCTCCTTCGAATGGCAACGCATTTTCAGGCCCGTCTCCATACCTCTACGAACATTTATTATTTTTATACATTACAAAACTTGTACCGTAGTCGGTAAATAATTCAACCAACAAATTTTGCCTTAATTAAAATGGCCTAAAATGTCCATACATGAAAGGGATAAGTATCCTGTAATGTAACAAACTTTGGACGAATGTCTATAGTAGGAAATAACTAAAGTTGTGTATATTGTATGTAAACAACTTAAAAAAATGTTTATTGTATGTAAGAAAACATACGTGGCAACCATATAGAGGTGCTACTTTTCTGATTTTAATTGGTTGAATACATTTTCTTACATACAATAAATATTATTTTTGAGTTGTTTACATAAAATACACACAACTTTAGTTATTTCTTACTATAGACATTCGTTCAAAATTTGTTACATTATAAGATACTTATCCCTATATGAAACTAGAAAAGGTTATGCATCAACATTGACTTGTAGATTGATAACAAATAATAAATGATATTTAATTAGGATGGCAGTCACCTGCCAATTCCACATAGCAGAGTGAGACCAATACTCAGCAATAGTCACGTCTCCAATATTTAGATTTGGGTTTGCATTCCCTGCTATTCCATAATGTATCACACCTTCTATCTCAAACAAACTCAACAACAGTTGTGTCGCGACTGCCGCATTCACCTTTACTAGCCAATAAAACGATACATTAACAAGTCGTGTATAATCAATGAAAACAAAGTAAACTAATATAAACGTACCAAGCCCATTCCGCTCATAACCAAAATCACCGGCTTTTTGTAAATTTTTCCAAACCGAAACCTTCTTCCTACAAATAAACCACAATTCAAATCATATATCTTTAGCTTTAATGAATAACAAATGAGTGAGTAAATAACTGGTGGTGTACAGATCGCTTCCCTATACGTACATACCTGCATAGTCGATAATGAGCTTGCTGGGCTTATAATGAGGATTGTTGAGTAGAGGATTCATTTCAAACAAGTTGGGAATGACCAAACCTAAATAAGGTCCATTTTTATTGGCTTCATGGACCATCTTTTTTGTACTTCCATGTAATGTACCATTTGCATGATCTTGATGAGATAAAGTAAATAATACAACAATATAAATAAAAGTAGTGGAAGTTAACTTTCTAGTCAACATTTTTATGTTCCAAAAATGGTGATGAGAGATGGGATGTTTGATGATTGGATTGGATTCAAAAATGTGAATTTATGGAGGAGGAAGGAGGCCAACTTAAATGTTTAAAATGTGGCCATTTTGTGATAAAATAATATAGACGTGCTAAGTATATGCTGTAGATAGAAATTAAAAAATACTAGTATAAAGATAATAAAATCTTAAATACTGCAATATAATAGTATAAGTAAACGTGTCGATATAATTGTAATACTCCGTATTATCATCCTTCTCATTGAGTCATCTTTGTACACTAGTCTGCTTGTTAATTAGAAGCTTTTCTATATATCAAAGAAATGAAGTTAGAAAACGAAAAGAAATTCATCAGTGCAAAAATTATTGGAAAAAATGTTAGTGTAATTTTTGAGACCTAAATAATTGAACATGATTTTTTATTAAAAGATAAAAAAATATCATTTAGAGACAAATGATTTTAATGATATCTTTTAATATTAAAGAGTGTGGCTAGGGAGTTAATTAAAACTTGTTATGCTGTTAAAAAAATAAAAATAAAAACAAAACTTTTTATAGTTGACTTCAAGCTCAGAGTTCGACTCGTTTATATAAGAGAGCTCCACTTCAATCTCGACTCGTTGTGTATCGAGAAAGATCGAATTTAACTCATGACTATTTTTAGAGGGTAATATTTATTTGCATACAGAATGATAGCTCTATATAGATACTTTATGTTTTATGGGTTTTACTAGGATACTCATTTGGGTTTACAAGTCTAATTGATTTTAAAGTTTGTAGCTCGAGCTTGTTTATTAAACAAGCTGCTCAAACTAGGCTTGAACTTTAGACTTGAATTTATTTACGATCAAGTAACTTACGACTAGTTAGGCTTATTTAACTTACTTCCTATATTTGTTGAAAGCAATTGATCAAACGTGCACAATATTCGTGGAAGATTGGGCCAGCAATGTTATAATTACAAAAAGGCCTGTATGAAATAGACATTTTGGGCTCGTCAATATGGGCCGAGTTTGGTTTACATATCAATATCACACCATCAATCAATTTATCGAATAAAATTATAAACACATGAACCGATAAACGTGATAATCCAATTTTATGAATTTTTATTGAAAAAATAACTTAGACTTACGAATAAATTAACAAAATTGCATATTCTAGAGTATGCTCTCAAGTCTTAATGCATAGAGCTTATATCTGATGACTCATTGTCTTCATATATTGATCAAAAAATGTTTCTCTACTTGCTTTTAACAAGTTTCTAACCTGTGATATGCAGCTTTCATATGTTATAATTGTGAGCCATGTAGATACCAGGTTTTCACCCATTGATGTGGTTAATATATACTATTATGATAAATTCACTTGTATTTTTTTAACTGATAAAGAACATTGTTGAAATTAACAAATATGTCAATGAGGTTGGTAGCCCGTTAGTAAGGTCTTTGATCTTTGGAGGATCCACCTGGGTTCGAGTCCCATGTCTCACATTTGTGAGGGTGGATTAATATGGGTTTTTCGAGAGTCTTGGTTTTCAGACATACGTATAATTTATGAATAGAATAGAATGTCGTTCAAATAAAAATATGTCAATTTTGTGCTTAATATAAGACTAGTAGACTCCAAGTGAGTATAAACTATAAATTGTGAGCAGATGATACATTCTTTTTCATTAATTTGAGTTAGTTATGATGTTTAGTCCGGTCCAATGGTTTTGCTGTATCGGTTGAAACTGACGAGCTCATCGGTTCACCAAACTGTCACGGACCTGGTCACGACTACTTCCTTGTGCCTCGTTGGTTGGGTGGGCGGTTAACCGAATTAAGAAGAAGCCTTAAGATGTTTCACCTGTGTCTAATAGATAATAAAATTTCAAAATTCAATCATATGAACCAGGATCATTGATGTCACACATTATATAGATACCTAATAAAGTACGTGCAATAATTAAAAACTCAATGCCTTGCCTTCTTTCCAATTTAATGATCATGTTTTCCAGTATAGGCAATGGCTTAAATAATTTGTAATCAGACACGACCGTCATATAAGTAATGCAAGTCCACGTTAGAAAGTGGATAGAACATTTACTTTATGTTTTATCACTTTTATGAAGCACAAAATGTCTAACTGACAAAAGTACATAAACTTTAAACGTACAAAAATATAAATTTGAATTAAAAATTAAGAATATCATTGCCTATGTTGTATAACAGAAGTTGTTCCTGCATTGATTGTGGCTTAGATTATAAAATTATTGAATTAAAAACAATATCTTATAGTTTAAACATAGTGCAACATTATATATGATATTTTGCCTAAAAGAAAAAAACAATGCTAAAGACAAAAACAATTTGTGGAAAGTTTGTGTTTAAATGTCTAAATTTTTATGAATTAATTTACAGGCTTTCAAGTAATTAAGGGGAGAAAACATGTCTAATTATTCTTTATGATCAACGAACTTTTGTCTTGTCAACTTGATCAAACGCTGCTCGAAGCTTCTTTTTGATCTCCAAAACTCTCGGTATAAACACAGGTTTCCATCTTAACTCCACAAGGACGTAAATATACACCAAGATTATCAACACTAGCATGAAAAATAACTCGAGATGAGCGGTCATCGTCGTTTTAAGTTGCGAGATACATGGAAAATAGTCATGATATAAATCGATGAAAATACTAGAGAGGAGTGTGATGCAAAATGCAAACAATAAGGCTAGCAATATGATGAAGATGACAATGATAAGAACAATTGAAATGAGTGAGCCATGAAGAAGAGCAATAAGGAACAAATCCAAATTTGGAACCATTTGATTTATTGGGTTAATTGGTGATGAGGTTGAAAAAAAAAATAATACTATTAGAAGGACATGTGAATAAAGTATATATCTACTCGTATAACATTATTTGTTATTTGGTTTGTTGAATGATGAAGTTTAAATATGGAAGGATAAGGAGGGAAAGGATGAAGTAATTCACACTCATTCCACATTTATACAATACATTGACCACGTATTATTTCATGAACAAATAATATAACTTATCCTTAACCTTAAGTAATAGGTATATGTACATATTCTATTGTTTTATATATAAAAACTTGACAAGAAGACATTGTCACATTGTACGTTTGTTGTATCATGTGATTCCCGAACAACTTTTTTCTTTTTTATAATAATTTATTTAGATTAGAAGCCAACGTTAAATTGGCCAATGTTGTCATAATAATTCACTCTCTGTCTGTCTATTACTGCCACTGCCATAAAATTGGTACACATGTGCTTCCCCTGCCATTTACATCTTCCTACTCCTACAATCACCATGCACCATCACTTTCACTCTCATTTTACACACATATAAAAAACATACAAACACACTATATATATCTATATATATCACACCACCACCATAATAATTCACATTCCTTGCTTACTTATATAACAATAACACAAAATGAAAAGTACTAACCATCCTAAACTTAAACCACCACCACGTTCACTATTTTCTTGTGGCTTTTTTCGTTATTGCACTCAATCTGTTTTAAGTCCCACCAATGCTAGTCCACCGGTACTCGCTCCGCCGCCACCACCGCCGCCACATTCGGAATCCTCGTCTTCTTCCACTACCTCACAAAGTTTTACTCAATGGAGATTCTCTCACACTCCCATTTCTACTTCAAATTTTGAAACGAACCCGACACCCGATACAGCACTAACACGCCACCAATCACCGCCGCCGCCGCCACGGCCTCAACCGCCACCTGTTGTTATTTCTGATCTTCAGGAGCTTTTCCACGTGGCGGAGCTTCAACTCAGTACAGGTGAAGAGTTGGATAGAATAAAGGCTATTTATATGCTTCAGCATTCTTTGGTTAACCCACACGCCGTTGTGGAGAAACCACGCGCCGTCATATGTAACCCACGCGCCTCCGTGGACAACATGGGCAATGCAGCCGGCGACTTAGTTGATAATGCAAATGCTGACGTAGGAGGCGGCGCGTGGGTGTCATGTCCGTCGGCGGTTATGAGGGGGGTGTTGGGTTGTTTGAAGGATAAAGAATTGGCAAAGCCGGCGACAAAGGTGTTGTTGGCGCTTTGTTTAGGGGAAGGTAATCGACATGTGGCGGTGGAAGAAGGGGCGGTGGGGAAAGTGGTGGACGCCTTGGTGGATTTGGATGGCGGGGCGGTGGCGGAAAGGGCATTGGCGGCTTTGGAGCTTTTATGTACGGTGGCTGAAGGTGCGGCGGAGCTTAGGGCGCATGCATTGGTCGGGCCAATGATGGTGGAGGTGATGAGGAGGATGGAAACAACTAGGGGTAGAGAGAACGCTATCGGAATATTAGCGGTGATTTACGGTGGTGCTGGTGGTGACGCGATGGAGTTTGCGCCACCGGAAGAGGTGGCGCGTGTAGTGATGTTGGCTATGCAAGGAGATTGTAGTGCAAGAGGGAGGAGAAAAGGGGCCCAGTTATTAAAAGTACTCCAAGAAAATGAACGGTTGGATTTGACACAAGAAGTGGGGTGAGTGGTCCTGATTCTATCTGGAATTTATTAAAGTAAAAGTAATGGTCAAAGTCAAAGTCAGATTTGGATGTCAAGTTAGATTTGGAGAATGTTAACATTTAAAAGACCATTCATGGGAACATATTGTTTGTTGAACTTTATAATCCGGAATAATAATTTGTAGACTAGGTAAAACATTATTGTACATATCATCCCCACTATTGATGTATTTCTTATTTATTCATCAGGCAATAATTAGCAAATTAGAACCGACACCCGAATGGCCTTCTTGTATTAGCCATGTATGCATCCATTGCACAATACAACAATATGGCGTGGTTGACGCGGCCTGGAAACTCAAGGGGTCACGGTCAATAACAAGGAAAGTGGAAAATGAAACGGAATGGGAGAAAAGTTAAAACTAAACCGGATACATAACCATATGACTCGAGTGTCGATAAGGAGGTGATGAATTGAAAACTTTGATAAAAAAAAAAAAAGTAACTGCTCAGTGCCGCCTTTCGCGGGTTTTGAGCCCCAATACCTTAACGGTGTATGGGGGAGGTTAAGATGTAGGCAGACCTTACCTCTACCTAAGTAGAGAGGTTGCTTCCGGTTTCTACCTAAATGGTAGAAAAGGCCCTCCAACCTTTGCATGGGATGAGGATCGAACCCATGACCTCTGTCTCCAGAGGCAAGGGTGTTTGCCACTGATCCAACCATGTTGCTTTGAATTGAAAACTTAGATGATATTTGCAATTTGAAAGTGAATATTGTTTATTAAACGGAGAGTTTTAAAAGGTTAACTTTAACTAAAGACAACATAAATTGCAATTAACAAGTATACAAAACAAACAAAATAAACAAGACATCAATATTAGTCACAAATAAATGTGTTTATTTTGACGAATATCCCTCTTTTTGCAACGATAATGGTTTAAAAAAGTATAACAATACAAAATGGATTCACAAATTACGACTTATAATCTTTGACTTCTCATGAGTGTGGCGGAAGCCAAAGTCAAACAATGACTAGTCAAACTTTGTATTCAAAAGTCAAGATTCATAATTCCCAATTTAATCAATCCATTAACCACTATTTAATCATCATAAAAAGAGTTCAAATCATATGCCCAAACAAATACAAATAAAATCAACCCAATAATCATAATAATCTCATCATATAAAACTTCAAAAAATCAGGCATAAACACATATCTATTTAATGTTTTACAATAAAAATAGATAATGAAAAGATTGAGAAGATACAACCCAAATATCTAACAATAACCCCTAAAGGTACACGTCCTAAGCTGGATAATTGAAATGCAACATATCCCTACCGTGGATCAACTTCAAAAAAGAAACATAGCAGTGTCAACGTCCATGTGTTCTTCATGCCAAGCTAATACCGAATCCGTTGAGCATATTTTGAATAGTGAATAAAAAAATAGTGAACAAAAAAATACTCCTTCCGTCCCATTAGAAGTGTCTTATTTTGAATATTCAAAGTCTTTATCTATCAACTTTGACCTTATATATTTTTTTTGTGTTATATAATAGTTAATGAATGTTATATGTATTGATTGAGTTTTGGATCTATTTTCATTTGGTATAATTTTCATCAAAAGTTTTATAACACAAAAAAATATATAAAAAGTCAAAGTTAATAAATTAAGGCTTTGAATACTTAAAATGTGATATTTTTAATGGAACTAAGGAGTGACATTTTTACATGAATAACCATTAACTATACTAGCCAAAAGCTAGCCACCTGGATATAATATGTATTTACTTAATCTTATCACCCTAAAAGCTAGCCACCCGGATAGAAAAAAGGAGGCAAATATATTAGCATCGCCTGACAGGCTGACACAATACTTTGAAAATCTTCAATTGGCGCATGAACAATCTGTTGTCTATCTTTTTGTTAGTTTTGGACTTTTTACAAAGTAGTAGTAAATGTGAGACGATTAAATCATTTGTACGTGGGTGTAACTCTTGTACCGTGTACGTATTCCACTGCGTAGAAGGAAATAAGATGCTAGCATTAGTATTAGTAGCATTAGAAGTAGAAAATAGGTGGCTTGGATAATGGTAAAAACGTGTCCATGTTCAAAGGAGGGAATTATTTAGTGCCGGTCAAAACAGGCTACAGGTCGGGTGGTTCACCACACATTTTTTTAAGAATTTTTTTAGAGCTTCTTTTGTAAACAAAGAATACATCGATTATGAAAAAATAAATAAAATTACTATTTCAATAGATGGTTAATCCCCAAATGATTTTTTGCTCGCATTTTTCAAAAGCAAGAAAGTCTCTCAAAAAAGCTAACCACGGTAAAATTCTTTTTACCCATAACTCAAAATTCATCTCCGTCCTCTCCTTTCTCATATCCCATGCAACAATTCATCACATCTCCGACCGTAATGAAATTATTTTTACGTTAATAATCACACCATTACCGTTGCCATTACCGTTGTTGCATTGCGCGGGCACCAATATAGTATATAGTGTATATATATATATATATATCTATATATATAATTCTCTATCTCCAATAGATGATGTGGCATGTCTCTTTGCTCGCCACATAAGCTTTTGTCCTACGTGTCGTTTTTATATTGATATGTTTTTGCTTTTGTCCCACGTATCAT
The DNA here is from genome assembly GCF_010389155.1 of Erigeron canadensis. Classification (NCBI taxonomy): domain Eukaryota; kingdom Viridiplantae; phylum Streptophyta; class Magnoliopsida; order Asterales; family Asteraceae; genus Erigeron; species Erigeron canadensis. The sequence continues at coordinate 35,731,662 of NC_057769.1, read as the reverse complement.
CTTTATATCGATTTAGTTTATATACTTGTCATCTCACTTGCAATATCAACATACGTTGTGCATCTCACAGCTTAAATGGCATATCTATTTTCATCCCAAAAATAAAATAAAACATACGCAAGCTAGGATTCGATCTAGCAACCACACGGACAAACAAAAGGTTGCAAAACCATTGGACCAATGTTGTTATTTATTAATTTTAATCCCATAAATAAATAAAGGTAGCTTCCAATCTCGATAGATTAATTTTTTTTTAATAGAGAATATTATTTATTTTCAAAACTAAATACATAATCCTAATATTTATTAAAAATATTATAATGGTATTTGTTTATGAACCAATTTAATCTTATATATAAGTTGAACAATTTTCTTTCTACATTTGATATATACATATGCATTTTATTTTTATTTATTATTAGTTGAGTTATTTTAATTTTAATAACATTATTACAATATAAATATTATAAGATTCTAATATTAGATTTTTTATCATATAGTTATCTGAATGTAAACATAATTTTGATTACATGATATGTTATATTTTTCATCCAATTTGATCAAATATTTTAATAATAAGTAAATATACTTACATTCTTATAAATAACACATAACAAATTATCTCCAATTGGTAATTATAGTATATTGAATTTTTTTACTTCTTTTTGCTTGTACTTTTGTTGGCCTTTGGTAAGGTTAAAGATCCATCTGGGTATGAGTCTTCTGCCCATATTAATGAGGGTGGATTAATAGGTGTTTTTCAATAGTAATAAGTCATCTTAAACATTCGTGTAATATAAAAGTAGAAATAGAATAATATGTCGTTAAAATATATATTGAAATATATTTTTTTAATCATTGGTTTTGTATATACGTTAAAATGGTATCATTCAAAAATGCTAAACGACGTATTTGAAAAATAAACAATACACAACTTTTTTATTTGAAAATTAAAACCTTATTATTATTTGAGAACTTAATTATAATTTTAAAAAGTACATTACACCAAGGATTAACTTACACGTACATATTCTATATTACCACATAAGAAATTAATATTTATAACAACTGATCAACATATAGCAACAACGACAATATGCTACCCGCATATCATGCAAGTAAATAACATATAATTTATTAGTAATATATCATTACAGATTCGTCATTTTTGGATAAAAATAATAGATTTGAATATTTATGATCAAATGACTAACTTATTATTTTGACATTGTAATGGAAAAACTTCAATCAATGTAAACATAATCATGATGAGCTTAACCAAGTTTTTGCATTTAAATCTATATCAACGTCTACTTTATAATATGTAATCATTCACCTCAACTTTTACGACTATTTTTATTAATATATATAAATATATATATATTAAAAGAGTAGGAATCCTAACCTTCTAAAGGCCTCTTCAAAACTAAAATTATGTTAAAACTTTGACACCTAAGATTTCATCCTATGTATCATTTTCATATATTTTTTTTCCAATATATTAAATTAAATAAACACTTTATATACACAAAATTATATAAAAAAAAATAACAAAAATACACCCCATATCAAAATTAAATCCCGTACAAACTTAACATATATTTTTAAATTATATATTTATCAAATATCTATACATTTTATATCATATATACATCTCATTAATAATTTGGTATATTAACTAGTGATTTACTTAAATATATTTATTTTACAAAACCTAAAATCTGTTTTTACTATATTTTTTTTGTGAACTCGACTACATCCTATAGGCCTATATAACCTCAAATTCCAATCCAAAACAAAGCAATGTAAAACTTTGATCTTTCATTCAACTAATTCTAAGTAATCGTTGCTGTTCATTGGATTCCAAAAGAACTACTTCGTTAGGATTGAGGAATTGCGTATTTTTCTTATTCGGTGCAAATTTTGATCTTTCATTCAACTAATTTTTGGTCCTAAGTATTTTTTTTTTAATTGTGTGAGTGAGCTAAAAACAATTTTCTTTTTATGTTTTATCGGGGATTTCTATGTTAAAAATATTTATAATTTTTTTAAAAAATAATTCTAAAAAGACGTACATCGTGCAGGTAAAAAACCTAGTTATTTACGAAAAATTAGTATTAAATAAGAATTAAACGTACAACGCACGGGGTATAAACTAGTAATTAATTACAACATTGTGTGATTAATTAATGTTGCTTGGTGGAAATTTAATAGGGAAAACCTTGTGGGTTTGACATTATAAAATCTGTGAGCCCGTAAGCATGTAATAAATTATGGGCTTTTTAAGACCAAACCATAATTATAAATAGACCGTAGGTTTCTTTTCGCCAACATAATATGTAAATCGATCTCTGCTCGCGAAATCATCTCACATCGATCGATCGATGTCCAAGGTTTGTAAGAATTGGTCATTTTTCCAAAACTAGTCCAAAGCTAAGACCCCTACCTCCCAATTTGACTTTCCACTTAAATTTCCTTTAATTTTATATGAAAAGATTTGAGACTTCAGAGATTATATATAATTATATATGTATAACTTTATAATATATGTTTGACGGTGATAGATGATCACGGATTAAATTTTTACTAATCATTTTTGGAACAGAAAAAGTCTGATGGTGATCTCAATGGTATAATTTAGATGATTTGTGTTTGGGGGTATGCATAGTCGCAAGATGGAAGTCGTTTTTGGAATACAAAAAAACTCATTGAAACCCTAATATTAATTAGATACAGTATAGAAACTTCACAGAAACGTTTTAGTATATATGAAAACTTCAATGAAATGTTTCGTACGAGTTTCCGTTCCCATGGAGTTTTTTTGTTCGTATGAGATCTTATAATGAGAAAACGTTGGGAAATTTGTTTTTGAGTAAAGATAGACTTTAATTGAAGTTTAAAAACTTGTAGGTATCTAATAGAGTTTAATTTTATGTAAATTCAACTTGAGAAAATAAAAAATAATTACCAATGTGACAATAAACCAGTGGTATTCGTCATCCATGATGTTTAGGACCAACAGAAGAAAAACTTAATGACGAAGGTTCGATCCTTTGGGATGCCCATATCATGTGAGAATTAAGTAGAGGTGTTTTACTGGCATCTAAAGTTTTACGGGATGATATATGTGAATAAAGCACGGTCTACGGATCCCTTCCTTCAATCTTATTAAAATAATTAATAATTGATATAAATTTAAAGTCACTTATTGATTTTATTAAATACGAGAGCAAGTACCAGCGCGTTGGGACGGTGAGATAGTGGAGTGATAGGTCATAGAGTATGATAGGTTATAGAGAGTCATAACCAAATGTCTTAGCCGCACGGGCTCTGCCCTCATATTTAAAAATTTGTCGAAAGTATATCGAATGACATCTCTAATAAAAGAGCACGAAATTTTATGAGCACCCATATAATTTTTATAAATTATCATTTATAGTTTTTGAGATAAATTTTTTTTGAATGAATTGGAGAAATAAATGATTTATGGAGGAGAGAGAAAAAATATGATTGACTGATATTTGATGATAGAGAAAGGGTAATATAGTTATTTTTAATAAATATAGAATAAATAGAAAGGACATTTTAGGAAAGTAAATGTTGAAACTTAAAATTTAGACACAGAAATATAGTATAGATTTGAATATTATAACGTTATTATCTACGCACGCAAGCGTTAAAATCTTTTTGGTCATGCCACATTTAATATTAAACTACTCCATATTCCTGTTATCAAATAGATATACACATACAATACAATATTATTTTAATATTAATATATTTGCATTTTGTCAATATTCTTGTTTCTAGAAACAAAAAACAATAAAACCAAACAAGCAGGCTCTAGGCAGGCAGTACTACGTGTTGACTTTCAACTTTGAGCCATCATCCCAACATCAATTTCTCAGCCCACTTTGACTGTCATTTCATCAATCCTATATAATCCCTGTTTTTCCATATCCAGGATTTTTGTTATTATTATTATTTTTATAATATTTCTGCAGTTTTATCAAAGCCCATATATATAAATAAAGATATGGTGAATTCCTTGGTGGGAAGAGCCACAAATGATATGCTTATTGGTCCTGATTGGGCCTTAAATCTTGAGATATGTGATATTTGTAATCATGATCCTGTGTATGTTTCCTTTCATTTGTTTTCAACTATATGTATAGTTTTATATATATATCTTATTAGTTATATATGTTGGAATGTTTGAAGGGTAAGTAGTTTTAGACAATAGTTTTGATTATGATATGACTAGTGTGTAGGATGTTTTCATAAGAGATGTTAGGTTCAAACCTTAAATATCGGAGTATATCTGAGTTAGACCGAGTATATCCGAGTCAACCCTTACGGGTAGCTGAATAGGTAGATGAGTAGTTAAGATTTCGGGTTGAACTATTGTGATTATATTTGGTTGTGTATAGGTATATGGTTAATAGTAGTTGAGTAGAAATCAAGAAATTGCATAAAAGTTATAAAATCCAGGACTTTTGGGGGTTGTATAACTTAAGGCTTGGTATCGGGTTAGTGAAAGGTTGCGACTTGCGTGATTTAAAGATAGTCACGGGTTTGATTTTCGAACGCTTTAACTGCGTAGGTGACTTTGCTCTTTGAAAATGAATAAAAAAGTTTGAACTTGGGTTTGTGAGTATTCTACTTTAAACAAATCGATTGAGGAGGTTATAAGCGATAGAAATACTCTTTAGGCATGTTTTGACCTGTTTGCCTTGTTTCATTTTTAGCTAGTGTATAGTTTGAACTGATTTAAATGTTGGAAGATAAAACATAACCCGAATCCATTTATCAGTAAATGGGCTGAAATTGATACAATGTAGTGATATGTTGTATTGACAAAATTGACTCGGTTGTTTTCAGGCAAGCAAAGGATGTCATTAAAGGAATAAAAAGGCGTTTAGGAAGCAAGAATCCCAAAGTCCAGCTTCTTGCTTTAACAGTAAGTGAAATAAAATCTTATTTGTTGTTCTGTCTTTGTTGGGGATCATGATATTGTTTTGTGTAAGACTAATATGGGATAAAAGTCCTGATAAATGTCTCGCATTTTTGGGGCAGGGTAAATAACAAGAAAGTGTGAGCTTACACCTTTTGAGTGGCATATCGTTAACAAAGTTTCGTGCTAAATGAAAAGTAAATATACATAATTCTTCTTGTGCTAAATGAATAGTAAATGTACATTATCCTTGTTTTTTGTTACTTTGTAATACAACAAAAACAAGATGTTATTCAATTTTATGCATTACAGTTGGACCATGACATAAAATCGGTTTATGTAAGTTGCAAATAGTGATTATTGACTTGTTTTTCGTGTTAAGTTATTGGAAACACTTGTCAAGAATTGTGGGGATTATGTTCATTTGCAAGTAGCCGAGAGAAATGTACTTACCGACATGGTTAAAATAGTGAAAAAGAAGGTAAGTGAAGTAATGTTTGTATTTTGCCCTAAGTATCTTATTGTCAAATGTATTTATGAGGAAGTTCTGCAATACAGCATCCCGATTTTCATGTAAAAGAGAAGATATTAGTGCTAATAGATACTTGGCAAGAAGCTTTTGGAGGAGCAAGGGCAAGATATCCACAGTATTATGCAGCATATCATGAGTTATTGGTAAGTTCTTACAGATCCTTTATGCTAAGGTTCCAAGGACTTGGGCATTTAAAAGAATTGTTAAGGTTGCAAGGATGGAACGGGTAGGTCGGGTAAAGGTCAAAACGGTCAATAGGGTCATAGTGGGACAGGTCGGGGTTGAGTTGACCCAAAACACTTTTTTTGGTCTAATTTATTTTTTCAGTATTATTTACGTCATATATGATTACAAAAACTGTATTTTTTTTTTAATTATTAATGTCAACACTTCATAATAGATTTGTTAGTGCTTTTTGCATTAGAAGGAGACTTTCAATCTGGTTGACCCATTCCACCCTTTTCTTTGTAAGCTACTTCTGTAAACTTAACCGTTTTAGTCCATTTGTAAGTTTGTTGAAATTTTCACTTCTACTATATGCTTTCTTTTTCGTTAGTCTTTAATTGGTGAAGAACATATGATTCTGTATCTAAGGTTGATTGCTCATTACTTGTTTAGCGTTTAGGAGCAAATTTTCCAGAGAAATCCGAGAGATCAGCACCCGTCCTTACACCCCCACAATCACAGCCTCTACCATCGTATCCACATAATTTGGGTAATCCAGAAAATGCAAATGATTCTGCCGTCCGTTCTGCAGAGTCTGAGTTTCCAACATTGAGGTATATAAAAGTAATCTAACAGTTAATGCAGGTGTATTATCATCTTGTTCAGGTGGTTTTATTTATTTTAGGGGTTTAAACAATCTTTTGTCAACTCACATTCTCATGAGTAATTTTGCTTTTTCAGTATGACAGAAATGCAAAATGCACGTGGTATCATGGATGTCCTTGCAGAAATGTTGACTGCAATAGACCCACAAAAGAAAGAGGTATAGTTGTCATTTGTTTGACATTATTATTCTTGTAATGGTTATATATAAACATTATGCAATTTATTGTTATCAGGGACTTAAGCAAGAGGTTATTGTCGACTTGGTGGAACAGTGCCGTACATACAAGAGACGAGTGGTACACCTGGTCAACTCCACTTCGTAAGACTTAGACTTGCTATTTTTCACCTTTCAGTATGTTTTTTGCTTTTTATAGTTATCCTTTAATCATTTCATTGTATTGGTGTCACAGGGATGAATCACTATTAAGTCAAGGATTAGCTTTGAATGACGATTTACAGCGAGTTCTTGCCAAACATGATTCCCTTCTTACAGGAACTTCTGTTCCATTTGAAAAGTCAAAGCCTGAAACTAGCCGAGCATTAGTACCTGTCAATCCTCCTCTAACCGACACAAAACAAACAGGGTAATCAAGTTTCCTTCCATATTGTTTCATGAGCAGGCGTAATTTTTAGTTGATTCGTCTGAAAGTTGGTCAATATGGGTTACATTCTGCTGGTTAAAATTGTAAATTTAGCTAAGAAAGAAAACAGGCTTTACAGATCTAACGGTATGAAAATAACCTTAAGTGTATTCATTATAATGGAATAAGTGCTTATGCTCTAATGATTAGCCTGTTTTGGCTCATACATTTTTAACCATGCTCTGTCTTATGAAGGTCTGTCAGTCATGCTAAAGTAGAGGCAGATTTGATCTCTCTTGCTCCTGTTACAACTAATGGAACGTCAACTACTCCACCAGAATCTTATCCCAAGTTTGATCTTTTGAGTGGAGATGACTATGACTCGCCAACTGCTTCTAATTCTCTTGCCATAGTCCCAGTTGGTGTATCGCAACCAACTACTCCTGTATCTCAGAACAACGCATTAGCTCTTGTGGACATGTATTCACAAAATAATGTTTCACCTGTACAAACATATTCTTCGTCACCTCAAATCCAACATCAGAAATTGCCAGCTCCACCTCGACATGAGTCATGGTCCTCCTACAATCAAGGAAATAATCTCGCTTGGAATGGTCATGTGCCTCAACAACAGCAGTCACCTTCACTGGGCTATGGTATGTGAAACATTATGCTGGAACAACATTTTTTCTGTACCTGTCAAAATAAACCTATGTGAATTATACAAAATAGCAGCATGTTTATTTCATAATGGACTATATTTCATAAAAGGTCCTATTGGTTCAGCTTCCTAGAAATTACTGTTTTCATAAAAGGTCCATTTGTGTAATTTACTATAATGAAATTCAAAAGAAAAATAAATATAAACGGGTCAAACCGATTACCCATTGTGTCAGGTTTTATCATCTCAAATGCGAATCATGTTGTGGTTGCTTTTATAGGTGCTACAAATGGTGGATTACCATTACCGCCTTGGGAAGCTCAGCCTGCTGACAATCAATCACTAAGTCCACACTACTCTCTGTCTAATGGTTTACAATTGGTTCAGCAGCAAAACACAGGAAGCCGTATGCCACTTATGAGCAATCAGCCAGGCTATATCCCTCAAGTTCCTCTACAACAGTTCCAAGGAGGTGTACTTCTGCAGCAGCAAACACAACCTAGCCAAATGGCTTACGTGAATCCGCAACAAATGGCTCAGCAAATGGCACAACAAATGTACAATAACCAAATGGCGCAGCAAATGTACATTACCCAAATGGCACAGCAAATGTACAATAACCAAATGGCCCAAGTTAATGGTTACGGTGGTGGCAGTGGTAGCTACAGCAATGGGTATGGATATGGACAACAACAAAATTCACAATATATTGATCAGAGAATGTCGGCGATGTCCATGAACACGGTTTACACTGGTCCTTCAATGACTAATGCATCCTATGTGCACGTACCGTCTGGAAAGCCTCAAAAGGAAGAGGATAAGCTTTTTGGAGATTTAGTTAATTTTGCAAAAGTCAAACCAAACAAAACGACTCCTGGTAGAGCTTCTTGAGAGCGTGTGACCTACTTGACTTGTATTTATTTTCCCCCCAAAATAATTGCCATTATATATAATTCTACTGGCTTATATATTTCTGCCAGTTTTCGTTTTTCCTTTAGTTGCAGTTATGTACATTTTATATGTATAGGTCCGCTGATGTTGAGCCGGATGTCTGAATTTGAGAATATGGAGAGACCATTGTATAATATTTTGTGAGGTTTATCTTCAGGATTTCATTGTTCACTTTTGTTTTATGAGTTACTCAACTGATCAATCATATCATCTTATCCAATATAGACACACAGTTGCATATTAACTGGTGGTTGAGAAATATTTTGCATGCCAACTGGTGGTTGAGAATAACAGGTACTAATGAAACAATATGGAAGTAAACTTGATTACCCTGTTTGTTTTGTGTTGGTTAGAGGAGGATTAACTGGTTCTAATGCTTTGCTCATTTCAGGCTTTGACTTTTCAGATGGAGCAGAAGTTCCTGTAAGAAGTGAATCATGTTTGGCAAGAACTCGCTCCAAATCGTCATTCAAAGCTAATCTGATGCAGTTTCACACGCATTCAAATGGCTCAAGAACATATAAGTGATCAATGATTATAAACCTTGACGGTTTTTCTTGACAAAAGTCAATTTTCTTATAAACTCAAAATAATCAATTGATGATAAACATTCGTCACCCTAATACTTATACTAATCCTAACACCAATAAAAGAGGAAACAAATCAAGTCATAGTTATCCTAATAAATTAAAAGATAACTTATTGAAATAAAAGATTATTTACTTAAAATAAAAGATAACTTGAATTAAACTCCATTGCGGGTCGGGTCAGATGGGCTGACTACTACTGCATCATAATCCTTGACTTAATAGTGATTCATTGCTGTGGCACCAATACAATGAAATGATTTAAGGAATTATAAAGCATAAAACATACTGAAAATAGCAAGTTTGGGTCTTACGAGGTGGAGTTGACCAGGTATACCGCTTGTCTCTTGTATGTATGACACTGCTCCACCAAGTCGACAATAACCTCTTGCTTAAGCCCTTGAAAACAGTATAAATTGCAAAATGTTTATATATAAGCATTACAATAATAATATTTTGTCAACCAATTGACGACTGTACCTCTTTTGATCTTCGAGTCTACATGTCTGCAAGGACATCTATGATACCATGTGCATTTTGCATTTCTGTCATGCTTAAAATTTAAAAGCAAATTTACTCATGACAATGTGAGTTGACAAAAAATTGTTTAAACCCCTAAGGAAAGTATATAAAACCAACCGAACAAGATGATAATACCTAATACCTTTATTAACTTTTAGATCAGTTTTAAATGCCTTAAGGTTGGAAACTCGGTCTGTGCAGAACGCACTGCATCATCATTTGCATTTCACTATTATAGAGGTTGTCTTTGTGGGGGTGTAATTTGCTCCGAAACGTTAAAACAAGTAAGAAACTATTATCCTTGGAAACAGAAAGTTAAGTTTTTCAACAAACTTATGAATGGGTTAGAAGGGGTTAAGTTTACAGAGTAGCTTAAAAGGGAATGAATCAAATGGGTCAAGCAGATTGAAAGTCTCTAAAGTGTCTTTTTAATGCAAAAAGCACTCCCAAATCAATTTTAAAAAATGTTAAGTTGTTAACATTATTATTATTGATAAAATACAGCTTTTGTAATCAAATTTGATGTAATATATATTACCCAAAGATAAGTTGGACCAAAAAAGTATTTTGAGTCAACTCAACCTCCCAGTCCCACTATGAACTGTTTTTACCTTTACCCGACCCACCTGATCCATCCATATTGCAACCTTAACAATTCTTTTGAATGCCCACTTCAATTCCTCGGAATCTTAACGCAAAAGATCTATAAAAACTTATCAATAACTCATGATATGATGAATAGTACCGTGGGAATCTTGCCCTTTACTCCTCCAAAAGCTTCTTGCCATGTAGAACTTCCTCATAAATACATTTTGACAAAAAGATAATTATGGCAGAACAAAAGTGCTACCAAGACACCAATGTGCCCGTTCAAGTTATCCTTTGAAAAAAAATGGCAATGGCCAAGAGCAGATTTGACAAGGTAGCTATCAAAAAAGCAATAAAAAAAAAAAAAAAAACAGTGATCATAGCAATTACCGCAATGAGGGTCATTAGCTTTTTAGGTAAGCTCACACAAATAAATTAAATAATAAACAGAAAAAGGCGAGTTTTAGTAGCAAAACATTCATATAGACTAACTAAAGGACTTAAAAGGTGTTTCTGAGGTAAGCTCACACAAATGTGGCATTACCATCTAAATCTTCATTAATGCCTTGATAGAGGTATCCTTATAACTAAAGGACTTAAAAGGTGTTCTGTGAGCAACACATCATAAAGATGTATGCTTTTTTAATTAGATATCAGTTAAATATAGAATAATCTACAAGAGAAAAGTATCCCAAATTGCAAATTAGAACATCTTTAAATATAATTCTAAGAACTGGTAACCAATTACCACAAAAATTCAAGGCGAACAGACAACATTATGGATGCGAGACTTGATTATCCAGAAGGCTATACGAACCTCACGGTCACTTGTACCCGCCACCAACCGTTGCTTCTTTTGTTCCATTTGAAATGAGGAAGCATTAATCCAATCGGAGGTATTGAGCTTGCTTCTGCTCTCCATGTTTGCTTTTGCAGCTGCAGATTCCACACATTTAACTGACACTCCTTTCCTGGGATGTATCAGAATTAGTGAGCTTAACACTAATGAAATCAATAAGATAAATGAAGATTTGAATGTCAATAATGAAGGGAATAAGAGTTGCGATGATGGAATAAGCAGGAAAAGGGTATTAACTTTTGTTGTCCTCCACATCCTTTTTTTCATATTGACCTTTGTAATCTTAAACCTTGGCCTCTTGAACTCCTGTAACGTTCTCCATGCTTATTCCATCATCACAGCTCTTATTCTCTTGACTATTGACATTCAAATCTTCATTTATCTTATTGATTTTTTTAGTGTTAAGCTCACTACATTCTTGTCAATCTCAGAAAAGGAGTGCAAATTAACATCTGGGATCTGCACCAACAGACACAAACATGGAGAGCAGCCGAAGCAAGCTCCACTACATCTAGTTGATTTACCAGCGGCCTCATAGGGAACAAAAGAAACATTAGTTGGTGGTCGGAACTAGTAACCAAGAGGTTCACATAGGCTTGTGGCTAATCAAGTGTCACATCCATAGGGTTGTCTGTTTGACTTGCAAATTCCTATTGTAATTGGTTACCAATTTTTTGAATTAGATTTGAAGATATAATGGTATATTCAATTCTGATTTGCACTTTGTAAAACTTTTCTTTGGTAGATTACTTTATACTTAATCGATCGATATTTGATAAAAGAAAAGCATATGCGGGTACATTTTTATAATGTGTGTGCACAGAGATTACCTCTCAAGTCATTTAGTTATAAAGAGGCCTCTTAATCGAAGTAAATTTTATAAACTTAAATGAAAAATTACATACAACACTCCCTCGGAGGAAGGAATTGAAGAAGATGACTTCCGTCACGATTGTTTTTGCGTTAAAGCCTTAAAGGTGGTCAAAGTTTATGGGGTAGTGTTAAAAGTTGATGAATGTGTTAATAAAGCAAATTCTGTTAGAGGTGGGGTTAGGACATCAAGTAGACAAGTACTATAAGCTCGTTGATTTTTATAAGTCACCAAAGTCAAATCAATGGCTCGTTGTCTCCATAGCTTGTCATCTAAAAACTATATCAACGATCGTCATTAAAAAATACGGTATAAGGTGATCACTTTGCCTTCCATTTTTCTAATATTTTATAATAGTGTATTTTTTTCTTTATAATTTTCAAAAAGTAAAACCGTAAGGACGCCTTTAGTTGTGGAAAATATTTTTTAGTTTTTAAATATAGTTTTCTAGAAAATGAAAGGAGTTTTCATCTAAAAATCGAGAGGAAAAGTTATATTAGGAACTTAAAAATTACAATAACCTTTAGAAACTTTTTTTAAATTAAAATTATTAACTATATGATTGCTTACACTTGTTCATAAGACTATATATATTGCTTATAAGTGTTTATATGACTATCTATATACATTTGATTACCATCTATCTCAGAGAAACATTTATTTACAAAATAATTGCATATATGTGATCGAATTATATACATATGTTCATAACACTATTCATGCACATGTGATCATAAAATTTATGTCTCCACATAATTGTATGACGAATAATAATCTGTCTCTACATGAAAGTAAAATTCAAAATTACACCTAATTAAATAACTTCGAAAAAAAAATCACCATGTAAAAAATAATCGATGATTGAGCTTGATTTAAAAAGCTCCTAAAGAATCCTACAATTTTTGGGTTCCTAAAACAGCTTTTCAATATATATGGTTAATGTGAGAACCCATATAAACATAGGTAATATTAAGTAACTTGATCATATTACATGTAATAAACGGATAGACATATAAAACTATAAAATATTAATGATATAATGAAAAAAGGTAAATAAAACATGTTGAAGAACAAAAATGTTATATTTGCAAACATATAATTAGATGAGTTTAATTATTAAGTATAATATAAATGAGTTTATGTATTCAATATATCGATCAAATGAGACAATGGTAGAAAAACAAAATAAAACCGACCATTATAAATCATAAATTAAATTCACAAAAATAAATAAAATAGTAACATGTTGTGCTGGTGTATCCCAAACGACTAATTGTTGATAAACAATATTGTATCCGCATTCGTTTTTCACGGATTGAAAATGGAGGTTGTGTCTACAATAGAGTGGGAGGTTAGTTTTTTATTATTATCAATGTGTTTGTGTGCATGTTGGGTGTATTACAATGTATTTTGGGCTGGAGAAATGGCTTTAATAATGTACGTATTTTTGTGTCGAAATGGGTTTTCTATCGAAATTTTTGGTTTTCGGTATTCATCTTCATATGTATAGTATTTTCGGTGGTATGAAAGCGGGGTGTAGTGGCCTAGTGGGTGACTCGGTGGTTGAGGTTGGTCACAGTATTTTTTGTGTTTTGTATACATGGAAATCTCGTGAACAATAGAGTGAAAATTTGGTTGGTTTTATGTGGGGTGTACTAGAAATGGAATTTATTTTAAAAAAGGAAAATGATTAATGAGACTAAATTGTATGTTTAAAGATAGGCCTAAAAAGCTTTAGAAAATCAGATATACGTGTTTTCACTGCTTTGGTCTAAAGGCAATTTAGAAAAGTATACTTGTCAATTTATTTGATTTGAAAAAAAAAAACATAAAAGTCGAAGAGCTAATATAAGGCCTTTAGATTATATTCGACATTTGATAAAATTTATTGTATAAATTATATATCAACACCTCGTGAATACACACGGGTAACGGGTCATTGACTAGTATATACAACCAACGGAGGCCATAAAATTTCGAACGCCCAAACCGGCAAAACATGTCTCTAACCCTTAGCATATTCTAGCATATAAACATCTCTTTTTATAAACAAGACTTTATAACATTAACAAATTCATTCCTAATAACGAAAGAGGTACGTATAACATCATACAAATTGCAACATTTAATATGATAGTGATAAGTATGTGTTAGCTTATATGTATCTTCTGTTATTTAACAATAACCAATCAATTGGTATATAAAGTGAAAATCATCCAGTTTTATATTTTATAGAATTCATATACATTCAATTTTTGGTTTAAAAATGTAACCATGTTTTTCTTCGAATTTTCATATTGGATTTTTGGATTATTACTCGCATAACGGAACAACAATAATAACAATTGCAAAAAGATAGTTGAAGTCCCGTAGTTCAGGCCTTAGACCAACTAGTTTAAAAAGGTCATAATTCTTAGTTATGTGACTAGATCAAAAATAAAAATGATAAAAAAAAATAAGTTAGTGGGGATACATATATCATTATCCTTGACAAATGATATAAGATATTAAATTGATCAATATAAGATGATATGTACGTTTCATTATAGTTTAGTGCTAGCATCATGCTGGATGTCTCGAGCTCAAGACATGAGATAACATATTTTAGGACTTTCACAAATAAAGTTTTCCGGTGAACAAGTTTGAGTTCGGGGGCAAGGTTTTATTTTAATTAAATGTCGTGCCATTGGACGGTTAGTTGGGGGTTTCTCCTCCTGCTAGATATTTAGTGTGAAGAAGCTCTTTAGCGCGGACACGGTTAAAACCACGTAAGTTAGATCCCCTGTTGCGAGCAAATGATCCACACTTTTAAATATATATATATATATATATATATGTTAGGGTTTATGTGGCTGTTAGACACCCAAACTTGGGTGTAGAACCCCTCACATCTTGTTTTTTTAATCCATAAAAAGCATGGGGGCCCAAGCATTTATAGTTATATTAAAAAATTAGTATGTGAGGGGTTCTACACCCAAACTTGGGTGTCTCATTTTTTCATATATATATACTAGTCTTAATACCCGTACGATGTACGGTAGCTATATAGATTGTATTATAATTAAAGAAATTCGAATATTTGTGAGTATGATATAAATTGTGATTAAAGTAACCGATCATCTAATCTAAATATAATACACACTTCATAGTAATAATAAATATAATATATATGTTTAGTTAAAGTTTTAAATTTATTTAAAAATTTTAAACTCATATCAAAATCGGACCTTATAAGTATAGTGGATGACGACAGATAGCCTTGTGATTTTGAATCGTAAACTCAATTTTTTTAAGTCCATGTTAATGACTTATTATTATAAGTAATATAGACAATAGGAGTTGAAAAAATTGAGAAGAAAAAGATATAATTTTATTATTGAAAAAAGTAATATAATGTGTTTTGTATCTATAAGTCAAGAGTTAGAGTTTAATTACAAGTCTAATAAGAAAACTGAATCTATATACAACTAAAAAAAAACTTAATTTAATAAAATAAATAAATAAAAAAACACATGTTGATCAGAAAATACGCCACATATTGTTTAAAGATACCTCAACCCTACTTTAGTATCTATCTATATAATTATTAAAATAGTAGGAATCCTAGCATTCTGAAGCCTTCTTCCAATTTACAGCTAGCTTTAAACATTGTCACATAGGATTTTGTTTTACGTGGCATCTCCATATTTTTTTTGCTACATTTATCTTAAAGTAAATAAATTACTAAGTTCTAAATAAGAAAAGTATATTAAAATGTAGGTACGTATTTAAAAAAAAAACAACCCCTGTATTAAAATTAGATGCACTAGATCTAAATTTGGTAAAGATATATAACAAATTAATACAGTTTATTTGGTCATCTAGAATTTTGGTTCTCTTTTAACAACTAAGCTACAATATCGCTTAGTTTTGGTAAACTAAATCACGAGAAAGTTATCATTGCTAAATCAATTAATATTTTGTACAATGTCATTAATAGGATTGTGCTCTAGCTAATTTTTAGTAAATTTTTAGTCATCATTAACTTTTTTTATAACACGTCTCATCCATCATTACAAGTAAACATTTATTGATTAACATCCGCACTCTCATCCATCATTACAACTAAACATTTATTGATTAACATCCGCACATTGTGCGGGTAAAAAAAATCTAGTATTGGTAGATATCAATATCAAAAGTTATAATATAGAACAAACATGAAGATATGAGATTAAACTTTGGATGGGGAAAGATTAACATCGCAATATATATTCGGATAAAACATACCACACACATCAAATAAACAAAACTTTATTATAAAATAAGTAATAAAAAACAACAACAACAACAACAACAACAATAATAATAATAATAATAATAATAATAATAATAATAATAATAATAATTAATATAAACCAAAAGACAAATAGTTCATATACTCAAGTTTTGAATTTAAACAATAATAGCAACAAAGTTATCAAAATTAGAATTAATCGAATAATAATTACGGTCTATTGAAGTAAACATTTGTTCTCAAATTAAACTTTAGCAGAAAAACTTACTTAGAAATCTACCAATAAATAAAATAGATATACATATTAAGGAGGAGGATGTATATATAGTAAAACAGAGAAGTTGTATTAAACTAAGGAAATTAAAGAAAAAAAATATAGCTTTAGATACTTATATTAGAGGGTAAGTAAAATTAAATAGGAATTCTAATTCGATTTAATTAAGGATATTAAAAAGGACACTTGTCGTTTAAATAATACGCCATGTGTCGATCAAATAATATCTCAATCCTGTTTTAATATATTGGTAGATGGAAAAAGTGAATATAAGGCTGTCCGGCACCTAAGCTTAGGTGTGGAACCCCTCACATACTAATTTTTTTAATATTTGTTGAATTTAAATTAAATCACATGGCCCCCCTGATTTTTATGGATTAAAAAAACAATATGTGAGTGTTTCATAACTAAGCTTTGTGATGAACGTCCATTTTGTGATAAAAACCCCTAAGGAAAGACGTCATTTCTATGCTTAAATGAGTTATTATTCCGGAACTATTGGTACTTAATGAATGATGTGTTTATGAAGGTTCACGGAAGATGCGAGAGAGGGTAAATGACATCAAGTGACTCAAGAAGGAAGCCTATGAAGTTACAAGACACAAGGAAGTGATTCGGGAGCCAAACGAAGACGCAAGAACAAGAACAACAGCCACCAGCGCCGCTGGCCACCTTGCCAGCGCCGTTGGTCATCACCAGCGCCGCTAGCCTAGAGAAGCCCATGACAAGAGCCGCTGGTCGGCCCAGATCAGAAACCGACTTTTATCACTATTTAAGTCAAACTAACTCAAAACCCTAAGAGAAATCCGATTCAGCAGCCCTAGCCGCCCAGCAACAACCATAGACCGACTTTGCAGATTCCAAGGAGGTTTTGGAGCTTCTAACACCTTCTGATCTTCATTCTTGGTCTAGATCTTTCATCTTTATTTACTTTATATTATCGAACAATGTCTTTCATCTTTTCAGACTTTGTTATTCCTTTAATAATGCTAGGCTAGTAGGCTGAATACTTGTTTGGATCGATGTGATCATGTAGACGCTTATTGTTTTACTGTGTTTGTTTATATTCTGTTGGAATGTGTTTTACTGTTTATCGTAGATCCATGTTTATTAGTAATTCATGTTGCTCTTGCTTTTATATCTGAACATATTAGTTTAATTCTGATGGTTGTCTATGATCATACACTAGGACTAATATGCTAGGACAGAAAACGACTAGCCGCTCTATAACTAGAAGTAAAAAGTGATTCACTTGTAACCGAGGGATCCAGAACCATAGTAACTAGGATGAATTGAATTGAACATGAAGCTTAACAATACCAGGCGCGATCCTTTGACTTGTAACCGAGAACTGTGGTCACCGGAGGGAATTATATCTGGTCATGGCTTGAGAGCCGGGTAACTAAAAGATGAATTAGTAACACAAACTTTAGGTCATTAATGCTTAAACAATGAATCTAGCAAGAATTTGTTTATAAGGTAGTGTGAGTCTAGCGATAACACTACTAACTAGGTAAAGTGAATCTAACGAGAATCTGAGCCGTAATGAAGTTTCCAACAGACTAGCAAACCAGTAGGATAATATTTGGTCTTACCATAAGATTGGAGATGCCAAACAAGTATTTTAAGTTAATTACTGTTATTAGTTTTTCTTCAAATATTTTCAGGATAGCCTCTCGCTGAAAAGCGGTTGTGGCTAGATTTCAATTTACTGTTAAAAGTATTAGTATATTAGGAGTTAGTGACAAACCCCCAAACAAACTAGAATTACACATACTACTAGATTAGGTAATGCAACGCATCCCTGCGAACGATCATGTAACTTACCACTAGGCTATATTACACTGACCGGGTTCTCTGCTCGTTACGTGTGTTTAGGTTAGATAGTTACTTGTACAACATAAATTTAAAGACAAAGATAAAAACACGCACCAGTTAGCTACCTAACAGTCTTATATTCTTATCCCATATATATATATATATATATGGGATGAGTTAGATATTAAACATCCACGTATTATTTTTTTAATCTATAAAATTCATGGGGGCCATGTGATTTAATTAAAAGTAAACAAATATTAAAAAAAATAGTAGGTGAAGGTTCCACACCTAACCTTAGGTGACGGACAACCTTAATTATATTCACTTTTAATTAAATATAATAATCTAATGGTTTTTTTTTTAAGATTGAGATTTTTTAAAGTTATTCTAACTTCACCATTGAATTAAATCCAATGGTCAAGATTAAAAATTGATGTTTCAATCTTGACCATTGGATTTAATTCAATGGTTGAAGATTAGAGAATCCTTATTTTTTTTTAATACCCTGTTGATCCTTTTAATTAAAAAATAAATTCGACTTTAATTGACTTGGCCTTTGCATTTAACCAGACGGCTGATCGAGGTCCGTTGTTAATTGTTTGTATTGCTAAAATAATTCGATTGTGAATTATTAATATATATACCTTAAACATTCACACAGCTCATTCGAAAGAATATTAATATATACTCTCGTATTAATTAGGTTGTTGTCGTCGATCCTGCTTCTTAAATTATATACATCATAGAAATATGGCATCTATAATCAAGGAGTTTGCTCACTTGCAAATCCCACTTGACGACATCCTAAAGGCCACCAATAACTTTGCTAATGAAAATATCATTGGCAAAGGTGGATTTGGAAACGTTTATAAAGGGAAACTCATGCGCTGCGGCGGGGAAATAATAAATATTTCTGCGCGGAGGCTAGATCGTAAGCATGGGCAGGGAGATGTTGAGTTCTGGACGGAAATTTCGGTTGTTTCTGGATTCAAGCATTATTACGCGGATTATATGATAGGCTTTTGCGATGAGAAAGGTGAGAAAATCATTATAAACCGGCATCAAGCAATGGGAAGTCTGTCTATGCATGTAAGCAACCCAGGCTTTACATGGAGTCAAAGATTATCGGTAGCTTTTGATATTGTGGAGGCAATAAAATACATCCATTATGATGTAGACCATAGATATCATGTCATACATCGTAACATTAACAGCTCCACGATTTTATTAGATGATAAATGGAAGGCCAAGTTATCCGGATTTGAATTTTCTATCAAACATGTAGTACATCGAATGAACCAAGTATATCTTTGTGAACCTATTGGGACACGAGGGTATATGGATCCAGCAGTCCTAAAGAGCGGAGGTGTCACCCACAAGTCGGATATCTACTCTTTTGGAGTCGTTTTGTTTGAACTCTTGTGCGGGAAGAAAGCAGTCGAAGATAATAAGTTGCTAGCTCCATTGGCCAAACATCATTATGAAACCGGAACATTACAAGATATAATCCATCCTGATCTATGGAAGCAAATGGATCCAGAATCGTTTCGATGCTTCTCAGATGCAGCGTATTCTTGCTTAGAAGAGAAGCCAACGCAACGCGTGGATGCCAAGGCAATCTTGCAATATATATGTGATGCGGGCATGATTCAGTGGAAGGATCTAAAGGACGATCAGGTAATTAACACGTATGATCCTTTGGTTTTCTATTTTTCTCCACTACTTTTGAATGAAGTCATAATAATAAAAAAAAAAAACAAAATAGAGAAGAAACCGACACCACAATCACCACTTTGTTCCCCACTCCATCCATATCTATAGTCCAGGGAGATGTTCCCCTTAGGCACCGATTTGGTCACCACGTCCACCCTAAATGTTTGCCCAAAATATCTTATCGAGACCACGGCAATCTGTCCACTAGTCCACTTGATATGAGGTATTTACAATAGTATGTCATTGAAGAAAAAATGCCTTAAAGCTAGTGTACTTATCTATAACTTATAATAATAATAATAATAATAATAATAATAATAATAATAATAATAATAATAATAATAATAATAATATAATAATTTTAAAATTTAATAAACCCGAAACTCCACTAGTCCACTTGGTATGAGGTAGTTACAATAGTATGTCATTGAAGAAAAAATGCCTTAAAGCTAGTGTACTTATCTATAAATAATAATAATAATAATAATAATAATAATAATAATAATAGTAATAATTATAAAATTTCGGTTTTGGTCGTTTCGGGTCCGGCTAAGCATGTCACAGTTCCTGGCTCGAACCCGATAAAAAGAACCTGTTATCTATAGATACCTGACCCCCTTCCCCGATAAGATTGTTTCTACCCGACATGAATTTTCCAATACCGGGTCCGGCTCATTTTTTCCCCATCCTTAACTTTTATCATTTTATGTATCCATTTTTATTAAGTGACTAAATTAAGTGACAATGTTATATATTTGTGATTTAATATAATGTAGGAAGATTCCTCTGTCGATGTTGAAGATGTGTTGCAAGCGATAAAAAAGAAAGAGTTAGAACACAATCCTTGGAAGGTAAACTACTTATCTCTCTATATATAATTACTTTTTTTCATTAAAAACAAATATTCTATCACATTGTCACATTATTACTTTACGGAAGGTAACTAATCTCTCTCTATATAATTATTCTTTTTTTCTTTTTTTTTTTAACTAAAAATAAATATTCTATCACATTGATTTTACAGATTGAATTCTCAATTGGATTAAAATTAATAGTCAGGATTATAATTGGTGATGATTCAATTTTACCTAGATCAACTAATAGAAAATTTTTTTTACAAGGATTAACCTACATTAAAAGAATTCCGCTCCACCCAACTAATAGATCTTTTTAATCATTATGTAATTTCGAAAGTAGCCAGGTACCCGTACGTTACGGCGGAACCTGTTAAAAAGTGGTTGTTAAGCGGAACATTGTAGAGTACAACAAACAATAATACGAAAATAATTATACCAATAATATGGAATAACACGTTACTTGCTTATAGTTAGATATTATCGATACCATCTTTCAAAGTACGAATTGTTAACCAGAAAAAAGAAACAGAAATACACTATTATAATATAGAGTATTGCATTTTACCTTAGTTTTAATTCATATCCCAAATTAAAAAAAATCTGCTTATTAATACGAATGCATCTACTTGAGCCCAACAAAGTCAAACCTGTAACCTATAACAACTATTTAGAGAGCGCATAATCACTACCAAACATTTCCATGGTCACATTCCACCAAAAGCCAAATTTCCAAAGCCACGACAATCCATTATCCAAAACCTATTTATCATTATATGCGGCATCTATACAATATATACACTAGATTTTAGGCCCGTGTTTAATACACGAGGCTTACGACGTTATCAATATTAGATGTTAATTTGTTATAATCTAAAATTAAATATACTATTTTGAGTAATTAAAAATTGATCAATATATATCAACACTTTGATTTTTATATTGAACAATATTTTTTAAAAATATGTTCATCAAAGTTGTTACTGTGGCGATATTTGAATATTACAAAATATAATATGTCTATCGAAATTGTAAATTGTGATATACTTGGCGATATTTGAACATTAGAATATCATAATAGGCCCACATAAAGTTCCCAGATCACAAGATAATCAAAATACTCAAATAAATCAACCCAAATCATAGAAAAACGATTCAAAATAAATCAACCCAAATCATAGAAAAACGATTCAACCTTTATGCAAAGTATTTGATGGTGCAGATATATACCTTTGTATTGAAGAACATGTCTACATCCCATATTCTAAATCAACAGACAAACTTCTCTTTAAAAAAAAAAAAGAGAGAGAGAGAAAGAGAGAGGGGGGAGTGGTGGTGATTTGTCGTGGTGGTGCCGGAAAAACGTGGTGAAGTCATAACGGATTTGGAGAGAGAGCATGGGGGAATGACAGTATGTGGTGGCGAGAGAAAGAGATATGGTGGTTGCGGTGGATTATCAATTATGTGAACGTGAGGTAAGTTGAATATTTCCATCTACCTAAAAAACATGGACATGCTTCCTAACTCATGATACAGTTCCAGATAACAATTCATGGTTCATATATCGGCTTTAAGTAACTCACACTATTGTCGCTTAATGTACTTGCAATAAACCTCAACCAAGGATGCTAAAAGTCAAATAGTTCAGAACAAAATAATGAAACCATTTCGTATGCTTCAAGTATGTAAAACTAACAAACAGAGATCAAGAAACCTGAGAGGGTAAGCTTACAGCTATACCAAGCAAATTAAAACCTTTCTGATGCAAATCATCGAACTTTTCCTGCAACATAAAACAATGCTGAACTTTCAAACTCGCACATAGTACAAACTCAGGATCATACATATTCACCAAATATATATAAAGAGATAGAGATAAAGATTAATGATATACAGTTTTTAGTTATATTGTTAATCTAATTATAAACCATGTGGCATTATCTAGCTTATTAGTTCTTGCTTCATCACCAATATACATATAAACTTTTACTGTCAATTGCTTGAGTATTATGAGAAGTCTTTTCTGGTTTTATTTGCATGTGTTGGGTATGAATATTTTTCATTGACAAGCCGGTAGAGTTTTTTCTAATTTCTGCTTGATCACATCTTGCCCGGTTGCTCGAAATCTAACAAGGTGTGGGATTAAATGTCAAAAAAAAAATCATCTTAACATATACTCTCTCTCTCTCTCTCTCTCTATATATATATATATATATATGCATATATTTGTAGATGATTATCATTACTTGTAATATATATGGATTTGGGTTAAGGTGATCATGGAGATAGAAGTTATCCTATTTCTTTTATTTGAAGACCCTAAGACGTTAAATAAATATGAAACTTGTAACAACAAATCAGAATCCAGATTAGATTGCTAACATCACATAATTTATAAATTCTCCATTATTTTGTAGCAAAGTAAAAGCTACACGACTATTTTTCTCTCATCTTATCACAATAATGTTACGCATGCAGGTAAAAAAGTTGGAACACTTGAGAATTAGTCTCAGAGACATACAGTTGGCCACCAATGATTTCTCCGATACATTTAAGATTCGTTATCACCATCTTTATTATGCTTACAAAACAACATTGGAATGTGTTGATCGAGAATATCTTAGCTCAATAGAAGGGAAAAATATCGGTGAACTACCCAAGAGACGCTACACTGTAAAGATAATGTGCGTCGAATATAGTGAACATTTGTTGAGTGAAATTGAAATTATCAGCAGTTGTAAGCATCACAACATAGAATCGTTTCTTGGATTTTGTGATGAAGGTCCGGAAATGATACTTGTGTACGAGTTTATTTCAGCTAATCACCTACAATATAATTTGGAAAATCATAATCTTACATGGGGAAAGCGTGTGAAATTGTGTCTTGATATAGCACATGGACTGAATTATCTTCACGATGAGATGGAAAATCAAATGACAATAATACACGGTGATCTAGATAGTTTTAAAATTGAGTTGGACGATAATATGGAGGGAAAGATTGTAGGATTTGGATCCGCAGTATTCCTGACTGCAAATCAAGATGAGGACACCCTCGGTTCAGAACATGCTAAGACAAGAGAATCAGATGTATATAGTTACGGTTTGCTTATGATAGAAATCCTATGTGGAAAGTTCATCAGTATGATAACATCAGCAGAAGATGATAGCTCTGATGATATTACACCAGGGCAAATGGTACGACAATGGGTTGACAAGGGAACAACAAAGAGAAAGGTGGCCCCAATAATAATGGAAGAAAATGCTGAAAACAAATCTTTTCTAAATAAAGGACCCAACAAAGATTCTTTGGATACTTTTATAAAAATTGCATGTCAGTGTTTGGTAGAAACACAAAATCAGCGTCCAACAATGAGAGTTGTCATCCAGGAACTTGAGAAAGCATTATCCTTTCATGTAAGTCGATTTCTTTTTATTGTCCCATGATAATAGTCTCCCAGTAAGTTGATTTACCACCACCTTGAAATGAAAGCAGAATTTATATCTAATATATACTGCTGTTTTAATGGTAACCGCTTTTAAAGAAAAGGTATGTAACAACTAACAAGATTATCCCCAACGAGTATCTTTATTAACCATGTTAGATCTATCATCATGGGCTAATTAATTGAATTATTTGAATATATGCACATACCTGACTAATATCTTATTTGGTTTAGGGATTTACGGTCCAGTTAATCGGATTTCTCAGGGCCCATAGATGAGTCTATACAGTAGGTTTACGATTAACTATCAAAGCAAAACAAATAAAATAATCATATTAACTTAATATATTTTTACATCATGTTAAGGTATAATTATACATTATACATCCTTAGAGGGCTAATTGTGTGTTTTAGATTAGCTCTTAAATAATGTATAGAAAGTTATGAACCCATGTAATTAATAGTTCATTGGTCTCAATGAAAATGAAACCATCAAATCTTGTATCACCTGTTTTATATACACTATCGTTATAAAAAATAGATATGATTATCTTTTATGTGGTTATAGGCCCTATTGATTTGTTTCTTTTAGCTAGATATTAATATCTTAATTCGCTTCTCTCATGCATCATGATTAATAGGAAAACAACAAAGATCCCTACAGACTCTCATTTGAAGACATAAGATTGGCCACACAAAACTTCAAGCGTGAAAATCGGATTGGAGTGGGCGGTTTTGGAAGGGTATACAAAGGAGAGCTTACACATTTAAATGGTAATGGACATTATACCATTGTTGCAAAGCGGTTAGATACAAGTCATGGTCAAGGAGAGACACAATTTTACAATGAGTTACAAATTCTTTACGAGTATAAGCATGAGAATGTTATCGGTCTTGTAGGCTATAGCAATGAAACAGATGAAAAAATCATCGTTTATGAACATGCATCTAAAGGAAGTCTTGACGGGTATTTAAGTGATGTTAGCCTTACATGGAATAACCGACTTAAGATATGTATCGATTTTGCAACTGGGCTAGATTTCCTTCATGGACGTCTTAATTGGCAAGAGGCAGTCATACATAGGGATATCAAACCTGCTAACATTTTACTTTTTGATGACTGGAAAGCAAAAATTGGTGATTTTGGACTTTCGATGATAAGTACCATAAATCAGGATACAAACTATGTAATTGATCATGCTTGTGGCACACGAGGCTATTTAGACCCCTTGTACTTAAAATCAGGTTTCTTAACAGTAGAATCCGACATTTATTCATTTGGTGTGGTTTTATTTGAGATTTTGTGCGGGAGATCAACGTACGCAATCTACCATCAAAAGGGTGAGTATCTACCTAGTTTCATCAAACACGTATTTGCAGAAGGAAAACAACATGAGTTGGTGTTCGAGGCGATAAAGGATGAAATCGTGCCAAAATCGTTGACAACATTTCAAGACATCGCCTACCAATGCGTAGACGAAGATAGAGAAAAACGACCGAGAGCAAAAGAAGTTTTATCACAACTTAAGAAGGCATTAAAATACCAAGTAAGTTATCATTTTACTTGCTATATCGCTTGCTTTGATATATATGTCGCATCATTAAAAGTAAATCAGAAGATTCTAACTGAATAAAAAGTTATGTAGGAGCTAAGGAAATATTAAACAATTTGTTTCAAGGAAATTATATCAAGGTTAACTCATCTAATAGGGTTATCTTCAAAGAGGAAAATATAACCACCTTTTATTTGATTATATTATATTTTTGCCCCTTTTAGGCACACGAGCGAAGAAACAATAATAATAAACGCTAATTAAGAAACATTTAAAATAGCTTCGATATATAAAGATATTCATCTTGTTATCTTTATTCGTATTCAACCATGTAATGTAAATTACATATAGTATAAAAGTTTAAATAAGTTGATATTAACTGATATTCTCTAATGACTGATTCAGTAAAATTATTGATGAAAATGTAGTAAGTAAAGTTTAAAATTTGATATTAACCCTAACGTGGATTTAATTTGTAATTATTTCAAACTAAAAGTTTGTCTTGGCACTTGTTGAAATTAATGTGTTAATTAACTTATATTTCAAATTTTAGAAGATGATAGATGTTACATAATCGAGTAGTTTTTTAAGCCAATTAAATAGGCCAAAGGATTTCTAGTAGTCATTAGAAAAGCTTTTTTTCATATAACAGTCTAACAGACTAACACACAACTAGGTTTGATTAGAAGTTGAAGCCTATGTCTCTAGAGACAGAAGTCAATGGTTTGATCTACATGCCAGCTTCGCTGGATGTCATTTTTCTATCTTTGGTGGAACCTAGAAACAACCCTTCTACCTTTGGTAGGGTAAGACTGTCTGCATCTCAATCTCCCCCATACACCGTCGAAGACGATATATGGGACCCAACACCCGTATAAGACGGCATTGGGAGTTACTTTACTTTACTTTAAGTCTAACACACAACAACAACAAAAAAAAATACTCAATCTCATTTAAACTAGGGTTTGAATATATAAAATGTAAACAATTATACATTATCATCCGAAAATATAGAGATTGTTTATAAAAACACCTATAGCAAATTGAAAATATGTGGAAGAACTAGAGTGTCGGTTTAAGCTTTTTGGTAACCTTGAACGAGATCAATTTTGGGGCCTAGTTTATTAGCATACAAAGTAAAGTAAACGGAAAAAAAAAACGTACTAGCTGCTAGAGTGTTAACCGCTGTTGATGTTGTTAATGCTGCTAAGCTGCTGGTCTACTGGCTGTGGGCTGCAGCTGTTGTGCTAGAACCCAACAGGATAAGTTGACAAACATTTATGATGTAAGCTAACTTATTCCCTATTTCTCATAACTAAATGAGTACTAACTTATTGTTTGTAGCAACTTAACCTTATAACCAACTAGAAATTAATCAAGGCAGAACTAAATAACTTGAAACCATCCAAATAAATTCAAAGACAATAACGAACATGCGATCAATTAGCAAGCAGGTAGCTTAAATAATGCAAGTTATCCTCTGAACATCAAGCATTGGTCCTAAATAACTTCAAACGTAATAAATAATGTGTATGGAAACTAGAAGTCACATATATACCTTCAAATTTCTAACTTGATGGGGGCAATCAGCAAGAATAAAAACAACATCTCCAAGCTTTTGAACAAAAATCCAAGGTTCAGTTCCTAATGAGATCCATTGGAATGAGCAGAATCGGAAGATTAATTGCACGTTTTTCAATTTTCAAGGAGGCGGATGAAGACTTCGAGGGAGGCAGCGTCTTCTAAATTCTAACTTCTGTCTTTTTTTTTTTAAATCAATTTAGGCGAGTTTTTTTTTTTATATCCGGCTGCTGGAAGCCTGAAAGTTTTACTGTATGCAAAGGATAGTATAATAATTGGGGCCTTTTGTTTTTGTTGGCCCAAAACATATGCTTGACCCCATAAATAACTGGGCTGGCCCTGGGCAGAATTATAGATGACATGCAAGTTTGTATGTTTTTGTCACTTTATGCAACAACCATTCACAGTTTCACACATAAGATAATAAGAATATTATATAATATTGCATAATTTTGATTTTTTCTTTTTAATATGTACATAATTTTAAGTTATCATGATGTTCTCACATTACTTTTTTCCTATGTAATTTAAATAAATAATTACTAGTAAATGATTTATGTGAACTATGTCTATATATCAAGTTAAACGGTGTAAATGATTTACGTGAATTATAAGTGAAATTATGTACAGTACATCCCGTATGGCCGTATGCCATATCTTGTGAACACAGAAATAAATTTGGTGTTATATTTAGTTACTCTAAAGAGAATTTTTTTTGAACAGGACTAGATCGACTTTTAACCGGTGTGACAATTGAAATAATAATTAATCTAAGACCATAGGGCCAACCTAAGACCGAGGGTCGTTTATTTGTACTCCATAAGGCTAGAGGGAGCACCTCGTCACTCCTCCCTTCCTCTCCCCGGTTTTTCAATAGGTACCTCCCTATTGCAAAGAATGCCTCATCACCCCTCCCTACTATTTTCTATTTTATTTAAACATATAAAGATAAAAAAGAAATAAATAAAGAAAGAAAAACGAAGAAAAGACAAAAAACAATAGGCAGGGAAATCGGCACCCCCCCAACCCTCCCCACCCTACTGGTACCGGTTGGACGGGCCGGTATTCAAACCGGTACCTACTCGCTGCCTATGCGCTACGTCCAGCCTAATAAAGCAAATCCCTTCCCCCTGTTAATTATTTCTGTATTTAAAATACCTTATTTGTCATTGGACATTTTTTATTCCCATAATACCCTTTCCTCCCCAAAATCAGGCACGCTCCAACCACTGTCCCTCTTTTGTAACCCGCGATTTTGTTAACGCTGATATGAAAATTACTATCATCAACCGTTGTCACTTCCGCCCACCGCTGCAGTACACCGCCGCTGCATCGCACGAGTATCGATCTAGTTGCATAAAATGGCAATTTGTTAAAATTTCATTACATTTTCTTTGCAATACCCCTGAATAATTTTTTTATGGTGATTACATAATCCTATTTTTAAGATAACTACCATTATACTTGGATAAAAAAAAAAACTTAGAATTTTTATATATTTATGTTTTCCTTAATTGATTCATTTTATACACATGGGGATAAAAGCATAGGGGCACAAACACGCTAATAATTACGGTACAAGAAAAGAAGAAGATATATCTCGATGTCAACAACTCTAACATGTTCGACAAAAAAAAAGTTCTTCAAACCGAAGGGAGTAGCACCAACTTTGCCCGACTCTCA
Organism: Erigeron canadensis; assembly: GCF_010389155.1. Classification (NCBI taxonomy): domain Eukaryota; kingdom Viridiplantae; phylum Streptophyta; class Magnoliopsida; order Asterales; family Asteraceae; genus Erigeron; species Erigeron canadensis. Next base: position 35,702,524 of record NC_057769.1, on the reverse strand, counting down.
CCTTTTGTCACTAAAAGTCGCCCCCCCACACCACCCTCTGCCTGACTCTTCCTTTGCCCGACTCCTACAGGTCGCCCCTCCCCTCTTTGACTTTTGCGTGGATCAAGAATATTCCTTTTTTTATTATTTTTTTTCTCTTCCCCCGCTATATATATCCAACACTTCCTTACCCCACATGCCACATGTCCACATGGTGCAAGTCACCTTACTCTTCAAAATTTACTCATTTCCACCTTTTTTGGGGGACAACTCTTTTTACCTCACATGCAACATGGCACAAGTCGCACCACCTCCCTCTTTCTCCACTCCTTTTAGTCTTAATGGCATCTTCCGAGATACAATAATGGACTGGAATTTTTTTCTTTTTCCGCGTCATTTTATGGTGTCAAACTTTGTATTCAGTTTCAAATATTCTGTTTGGAAGTGATCAGATGCTTCTATAGTTAAGTCCTTTAAAGACTCCATTATTGTGATCAAATGTGTTTCCGTTTATTTTGCCTAAGGTGTTAAATGGTACAAGTTCAACATATGTGTTTAGTAATGTTTATCTGAGTATAATTTAAGCTGGGAGACTAAATGTGTAGATGTCTAAAAGATAATGAGGCTGGAGGGCTAAAGGTGTGCAAAAAGAAAACTTGTAATTAAAGGTCAATTGTGAAAGAAGTAGCAGGAGTTTCTACTTAATTGCTGACAATTTGTTTATAAAGACTAGAGTGAAGGCCCGTGCGTTGCACGGCCGGGCTTCACGGGTTGTTTTGTACGTTTATAAGATTGTATTATTTTGAGGTTTCTTATCGTTAAGTTCGAGTTTGATGTCGGTGTGCGTGTTGATGAGCTGAGTTTGTTGCAATTGAATGAAGGTATGGAATGTACATATCTGAAGACATGAGTGATGATGATCTCTGATATGTGACGGTTTCAAATTGGGTAATAGATGTCCAGTTTCTTCCTTTTAGTTAATGTTTGTAAATGATCCAACAATTAATGTTTTTTTTACACATTAGATTGTTCTGTATGCAATGATAGAGTGAAGACTCGTAAGATGCACGACTCTATACCACTCTAAACCCAATTACGATATGCCTAATCTAACACCAAAAAAGGATAGAAAATACCAATATTTCATTCCATACAAATCATAAATCACAAAAAAAAAGATTAGAGAAATATATAGGCAACATGATAATGCATAATATCGAACGATGCACATATGATATCGAAGATACAAATGAAAGATCATCGCCATCAACTAACAGAGTCGAAGAAGAACTCGATAGACAAAGGTTATTTTAGTTTTACACAAAAGAACCGGGGATGGGGTATTAAAGGCGCACATAAAAGACGAAAAAAACCACAAAAAAGTTAAAAGCATACTCGTAAGACATGGCTATCATGGATGTTAGAATAAGCGGATAAATACAATATATTCCATCTTTCTTCTGGATAATTGGATCCCCTAAATCCCCCCACAAGGTCGCTTGTACCTCCCTTTGAACGAACAACTTTTGACATGATCAATCCTTTTAAGAGTAGCCACACACAAATACAATGCATATCGTAACCACTTGCAACCATTTTATACCTATCATTTGGCTGATCATTGAAGAGCCCCTCGTAAATAATATCACAATTAAGACAAACCTTTTCATACCCAAACGGTGTAGATAAGTGAAGAGTCTCATTTAAAGAGCGTTAACTTGCTTATTATTTAAATTATATATTTGTTTGGTTTGTTTGTGCTTATTAAATACTCGTAATATTGCTACAAAATAGCTTGTTTATTTGGTTGCTTGATTTATAACTAATTACACAAACTAAATGCAGTACCCCGTTAGATTGATGTAAAATAGCTTCATGTAACTCAATTTATAGTATATAGATAATTAACCTTATTTATAAGTACCTTAATTAAACCTATTAAGTACACATCGATAAAACGTCAAGAATGCACTAATTTTTCCACTCCCATCATAGAACTTTTAGATATACAAGAGAACAAGAAAACTCCATCATAAGAGAGTACTTGAACTCTCATCCCTCAAATCATTGTTAACACAGTCACTACCCTCAAAGGATTGGATGACGTAAAACCGTATACATAATACGGTTACCAGCAGGGAATCGCCACCCAAATATCCTAATTTTCCTCACACTCCCCCATGCTAGGTGGCATGGGACCCACATAACTCTCTTTATTTATATAATGATATTAGATTGCATTCTAAAACAGTATATGTTAATCGACGTATCATCAATTCTATAAAGAAAAAGGATCATTACAAAAAGAAGAAAAGAACTTGTAATATTTAACCCAATATCATGACGATAGATATAGAAAAAGAGGGTGAATCTGACAAGAATCTATAATAAAACACATAAGCAAAAAATATATTAGCAACAAAAATCTAATTATAACAATAAAACGGATATATATAATTAGAGATTGGATTGTGTTTCTGGTGAAAAGTGAAAAGTAAGATCGATGGATTAGATTAGTGGTTTTGGTGATGGAATATGGTGAGCGAGGGCAGGAAGTGCTTATCATTATTGAGTAATTTACTTATAGTAATAATAATAATGGCATGAAATCAAAAGTTACCTGAACGGTTGGAATCCTCCACTTTTCGCATTCCACTTATCAATTTTCTGCTTCACCGTCCACTTCCCACTATTACCATTACCATCTTTATAATTGTCGATCAATACATTGATATACTTACATTAATAAATAACAATCCATTAACATTAAGCATTCAATAGATCATAATTCATACACATATAAATACATAAAAATTCATCTTCCATCTAATTACCATCCAAATGCATCAATGCATTCAATGACACAATAACCAATTGCAAGAAACACAATTCACGGATATAGTATTACATTGAATCATTAGTAAAAGAGATTATTAACTATCATATTAATGAAATGCTAATTAAACCTATTAAGTAGACACCGATAAAGCGTCAAGAATGCGTCAATTTTTCTACTTGCTTGATAGAACTTTTAGATATATATAGATATAGATACTACCGTTGGTATTACCGTTGAGATGGTCCATCATGATATAAATACATTCGTCTTCATCAACCAAAAGTCAGACAAGCAACGATGTAGTCATCAACTTTATGCTCCTACTATCTTTAATATAATTTCCTTTCTTAATTTATTTTATATTTTTGTAATTGATCTCTTTGTGATGAGATTATCTAGATAACATTATTATTGTAATAATAACTCTCATTTTAATTAATAAAAGCAAATAATCGGCCGACTGCTCTTGTTTAATTGTTTGATTGTTGACGGATTAGATATAAGAATTGTTAATCTTGAAAAGCTTTCATAAGGCCGTATTCAGTTTGTTGTAATGAAATTAACTTGTATGAAATGATCTTAGAAATAATTATGTTTTCCATATAAAAGTCAGAGATCATAATTAACTTTCATGTACGTAATATGTAATTTTAACAACTTAGACCCAAGGCTCTTATAAAACAGATCAACAATTGGATTCTCTTACAAATTAACCTCCAAAGCTGGAATTCTCTGCGAGTCAAAAAAAGTAAGAACACGGCAAAAACATGTAAAATCTAGAATAATATCAATGCTACATGCCCAATGATCCTGAAAACATACAAAATCAAATTGGTCTGTAGATCAGATTTAAACGAATCAGGCACACATAAAATCTACTCAAAACAAGCTACATCATATCTGAATACATATTCTAGAAACATATATGCCTCAAATTGGTCAATACTGTCTGAAGGTGAGATTCAAACGACCCGGGCACATACATGTTTCTTCTTGCAACAATGAGGGAGCGGTATCAGAATAAATAGAATGTACACCATGAAATACTTGTCTTCACTTC